>NW_028151805.1:0-96759 GCF_964638095.1 Poromitra crassiceps
ATTTTGGATTTTTTTTTTTTTTTTTTCCAAAATCAGACTTGACACCAGAGAGGCTGAATACCGCACTGAGTCAATGCGGTCTTAGCCTCTCTGGTCTCAACACTCTGTCTGATTTTGGATTTTTTTTTTTTTTTTTCCAAAATCAGACTTGACACCAGAGAGGCTGAATACCGCACTGAGTCAATGCGGTCTTAGCCTCTCTGGTCTCAACACTCTGTCTGATTTTGGATTTTTTTTTTTTTTTTTCCAAAATCAGACTTGACACCAGAGAGGCTGAATACCGCACTGAGTCAATGCGGTCTTAGCCTCTCTGGTCTCAACACTCTGTCTGATTTTGGATTTTTTTTTTTTTTTTTCCAAAATCAGACTTGACACCAGAGAGGCTGAATACCGCACTGAGTCAATGCGGTCTTAGCCTCTCTGGTCTCAACACTCTGTCTGATTTTGGATTTTTTTTTTTTTTTTTCCAAAATCAGACTTGACACCAGAGAGGCTGAATACCGCACTGAGTCAATGCGGTCTTAGCCTCTCTGGTCTCAACACTCTGTCTGATTTTGGATTTTTTTTTTTTTTTCCAAAATCAGACTTGACACCAGAGAGGCTGAATACCGCACTGAGTCAATGCGGTCTTAGCCTCTCTGGTCTCAACACTCTGTCTGATTTTGGATTTTTTTTTTTTTTTTCCAAAATCAGACTTGACACCAGAGAGGCTGAATACCGCACTGAGTCAATGCGGTCTTAGCCTCTCTGGTCTCAACACTCTGTCTGATTTTGGATTTTTTTTTTTTTTTTCCAAAATCAGACTTGACACCAGAGAGGCTGAATACCGCACTGAGTCAATGCGGTCTTAGCATCTCTGGTCTCAACACTCTGTCTGATTTTGGATTTTTTTTTTTTTTTTTCCAAAATCAGACTTGACACCAGAGAGGCTGAATACCGCACTGAGTCAATGCGGTCTTAGCCTCTCTGGTCTCAACACTCTGTCTGATTTTGGATTTTTTTTTTTTTTTTTTCCAAAATCAGACTTGACACCAGAGAGGCTGAATACCGCACTGAGTCAATGCGGTCTTAGCATCTCTGGTCTCAACACTCTGTCTGATTTTGGATTTTTTTTTTTTTTTTTTCCAAAATCAGACTTGACACCAGAGAGGCTGAATACTGCACTGAGTCAATGCAGTCTTAGCCTCTCTGGTCTCAACACTCTGTCTGATTTTGGATTTTTTTTTTTTTTTTTTCCAAAATCAGACTTGACACCAGAGAGGCTGAATACCGCACTGAGTCAATGCGGTCTTAGCCTCTCTGGTGTCAACACTCTGTCTGATTTTGGATTTTTTTTTTTTTTCCAAAATCAGACTTGACACCAGAGAGGCTGAATACCGCACTGAGTCAATGCGGTCTTAGCCTCTCTGGTGTCAACACTCTGTCTGATTTTGGATTTTTTTTTTTTTTTTTTCCAAAATCAGACTTGACACCAGAGAGGCTGAATACCGCACTGAGTCAATGCGGTCTTAGCCTCTCTGGTCTCAACACTCTGTCTGATTTTGGATTTTTTTTTTTTTTTTTCCAAAATCAGACTTGACACCAGAGAGGCTGAATACCGCACTGAGTCAATGCGGTCTTAGCCTCTCTGGTCTCAACACTCTGTCTGATTTTGGATTTTTTTTTTTTTTTTTTCCAAAATCAGACTTGACACCAGAGAGGCTGAATACCGCACTGAGTCAATGCGGTCTTAGCCTCTCTGGTCTCAACACTCTGTCTGATTTTGGATTTTTTTTTTTTTTTCCAAAATCAGACTTGACACCAGAGAGGCTGAATACCGCACTGAGTCAATGCGGTCTTAGCCTCTCTGGTGTCAACACTCTGTCTGATTTTGGATTTTTTTTTTTTTTTTTTCCAAAATCAGACTTGACACCAGAGAGGCTGAATACCGCACTGAGTCAATGCGGTCTTAGCCTCTCTGGTCTCAACACTCTGTCTGATTTTGGATTTTTTTTTTTTTTTTCCAAAATCAGACTTGACACCAGAGAGGCTGAATACCGCACTGAGTCAATGCGGTCTTAGCCTCTCTGGTCTCAACACTCTGTCTGATTTTGGATTTTTTTTTTTTTTTTCCAAAATCAGACTTGACACCAGAGAGGCTGAATACCGCACTGAGTCAATGCGGTCTTAGCCTCTCTGGTCTCAACACTCTGTCTGATTTTGGATTTTTTTTTTTTTCCAAAAATTAGACTTGACACCAGAGAGGCTGAATACCGCACTGAGTCAATGCGGTCTTAGCCTCTCTGGTGTCAACACGCTGTCTGATTTTGGATTTTTTTTTTTTTTTCCAAAATCAGACTTGACACCAGAGAGGCTGAATACCGCACTGAGTCAATGCGGTCTTAGCATCTCTGGTCTCAACACTCTGTCTGATTTTGGATTTTTTTTTTTTTTTTTCCAAAATCAGACTTGACACCAGAGAGGCTGAATACTGCACTGAGTCAATGCGGTCTTAGCCTCTCTGGTCTCAACACTCTGTCTGATTTTGGATTTTTTTTTTTTTTTTTTCCAAAATCAGACTTGACACCAGAGAGGCTGAATACCGCACTGAGTCAATGCGGTCTTAGCATCTCTGGTCTCAACACTCTGTCTGATTTTGGATTTTTTTTTTTTTTTTTCCAAAATCAGACTTGACACCAGAGAGGCTGAATACTGCACTGAGTCAATGCGGTCTTAGCCTCTCTGGTCTCAACACTCTGTCTGATTTTGGATTTTTTTTTTTTTTTTTTCCAAAATCAGACTTGACACCAGAGAGGCTGAATACCGCACTGAGTCAATGCGGTCTTAGCCTCTCTGGTGTCAACACTCTGTCTGATTTTGGATTTTTTTTTTTTTTCCAAAATCAGACTTGACACCAGAGAGGCTGAATACCGCACTGAGTCAATGCGGTCTTAGCCTCTCTGGTGTCAACACTCTGTCTGATTTTGGATTTTTTTTTTTTTTTTTTTCCAAAATCAGACTTGACACCAGAGAGGCTGAATACCGCACTGAGTCAATGCGGTCTTAGCCTCTCTGGTCTCAACACTCTGTCTGATTTTGGATTTTTTTTTTTTTTTCCAAAATCAGACTTGACACCAGAGAGGCTGAATACCGCACTGAGTCAATGCGGTCTTAGCCTCTCTGGTCTCAACACTCTGTCTGATTTTGGATTTTTTTTTTTTTTTTTTCCAAAATCAGACTTGACACCAGAGAGGCTGAATACCGCACTGAGTCAATGCGGTCTTAGCCTCTCTGGTCTCAACACTCTGTCTGATTTTGGATTTTTTTTTTTTTTTTTTCCAAAATCAGACTTGACACCAGAGAGGCTGAATACCGCACTGAGTCAATGCGGTCTTAGCCTCTCTGGTCTCAACACTCTGTCTGATTTTGGATTTTTTTTTTTTTCCAAAAATTAGACTTGACACCAGAGAGGCTGAATACCGCACTGAGTCAATGCGGTCTTAGCCTCTCTGGTGTCAACACGCTGTCTGATTTTGGATTTTTTTTTTTTTTTCCAAAATCAGACTTGACACCAGAGAGGCTGAATACCGCACTGAGTCAATGCGGTCTTAGCATCTCTGGTCTCAACACTCTGTCTGATTTTGGATTTTTTTTTTTTTTTTTCCAAAATCAGACTTGACACCAGAGAGGCTGAATACTGCACTGAGTCAATGCGGTCTTAGCCTCTCTGGTCTCAACACTCTGTCTGATTTTGGATTTTTTTTTTTTTTTTTTCCAAAATCAGACTTGACACCAGAGAGGCTGAATACCGCACTGAGTCAATGCGGTCTTAGCATCTCTGGTCTCAACACTCTGTCTGATTTTGGATTTTTTTTTTTTTTTTTCCAAAATCAGACTTGACACCAGAGAGGCTGAATACCGCACTGAGTCAATGCGGTCTTAGCCTCTCTGGTGTCAACACTCTGTCTGATTTTGGATTTTTTTTTTTTTCCAAAATCAGACTTGACACCAGAGAGGCTGAATACCGCACTGAGTCAATGCGGTCTTAGCCTCTCTGGTCTCAACACTCTGTCTGATTTTGGATTTTTTTTTTTTTTTTTCCAAAATCAGACTTGACACCAGAGAGGCTGAATACCGCACTGAGTCAATGCGGTCTTAGCCTCTCTGGTGTCAACACTCTGTCTGATTTTGGATTTTTTTTTTTTTCCAAAATCAGACTTGACACCAGAGAGGCTGAATACTGCACTGAGTCAATGCGGTCTTAGCCTCTCTGGTCTCAACACTCTGTCTGATTTTGGATTTTTTTTTTTTTCCAAAAATTAGACTTGACACCAGAGAGGCTGAATACCGCACTGAGTCAATGCGGTCTTAGCCTCTCTGGTGTCAACACGCTGTCTGATTTTGGATTTTTTTTTTTTTTTCCAAAATCAGACTTGACACCAGAGAGGCTGAATACCGCACTGAGTCAATGCGGTCTTAGCATCTCTGGTCTCAACACTCTGTCTGATTTTGGATTTTTTTTTTTTTTTTTCCAAAATCAGACTTGACACCAGAGAGGCTGAATACTGCACTGAGTCAATGCGGTCTTAGCCTCTCTGGTCTCAACACTCTGTCTGATTTTGGATTTTTTTTTCTTTTTTTTCCAAAATCAGACTTGACACCAGAGAGGCTGAATACCGCACTGAGTCAATGCGGTCTTAGCCTCTCTGGTGTCAACACTCTGTCTGATTTTGGATTTTTTTTTTTTCCAAAATCAGACTTGACACCAGAGAGGCTGAATACTGCACTGAGTCAATGCGGTCTTAGCCTCTCTGGTCTCAACACTCTGTCTGATTTTGGATTTTTTTTTTTTTCCAAAAATCAGACTTGACACCAGAGAGGCTGAATACCGCACTGAGTCAATGCGGTCTTAGCCTCTCTGGTGTCAACACTCTGTCTGATTTTGGATTTTTTTTTTTTTTCCAAAATCAGACTTGACACCAGAGAGGCTGAATACTGCACTGAGTCAATGCGCTCTTAGCCTCTCTGGTGTCAACACTCTGTCTGATTTTGGATTTTTTTTTTTTTTTCCAAAATCAGACTTGACACCAGAGAGGCTGAATACCGCACTGAGTCAATGCGGTCTTAGCCTCTCTGGTGTCAACACTCTGTCTGATTTTGGATTTTTTTTTTTTTTTTTTCCAAAATCAGACTTGACACCAGAGAGGCTGAATACCGCACTGAGTCAATGCGGTCTTAGCCTCTCTGGTCTCAACACTCTGTCTGATTTTGGATTTTTTTTTTTTTTTCCAAAATCAGACTTGACACCAGAGAGGCTGAATACCGCACTGAGTCAATGCGGTCTTAGCCTCTCTGGTCTCAACACTCTGTCTGATTTTGGATTTTTTTTTTTTTTTCCAAAATCAGACTTGACACCAGAGAGGCTGAATACCGCACTGAGTCAATGCGGTCTTAGCCTCTCTGGTCTCAACACTCTGTCTGATTTTGGATTTTTTTTTTTTTTTTTCCAAAATCAGACTTGACACCAGAGAGGCTGAATACCGCACTGAGTCAATGCGGTCTTAGCCTCTCTGGTGTCAACACTCTGTCTGATTTTGGATTTTTTTTTTTTTCCAAAATCAGACTTGACACCAGAGAGGCTGAATACTGCACTGAGTCAATGCGGTCTTAGCCTCTCTGGTCTCAACACTCTGTCTGATTTTGGATTTTTTTTTTTTTTCCAAAAATCAGACTTGACACCAGAGAGGCTGAATACCGCACTGAGTCAATGCGGTCTTAGCCTCTCTGGTGTCAACACTCTGTCTGATTTTGGATTTTTTTTTTTTTTTTCCAAAATCAGACTTGACACCAGAGAGGCTGAATACCGCACTGAGTCAATGCGGTCTTAGCCTCTCTGGTCTCAACACTCTGTCTGATTTTGGATTTTTTTTTTTTTTTTCCAAAATCAGACTTGACACCAGAGAGGCTGAATACCGCACTCAGTCAATGCGGTCTTAGCCTCTCTTGTGTCAACACTCTGTCTGATTTTGGATTTTTTTTTTTTTTTTCCAAAATCAGACTTGACACCAGAGAGGCTGAATACCGCACTGAGTCAATGCGGTCTTAGCCTCTCTGGTCTCAACACTCTGTCTGATTTTGGATTTTTTTTTTTTTTTTTTCAAAAATCAGACTTGACACCAGAGAGGCTGAATACCGCACTGAGTCAATGCGGTCTTAGCCTCTCTGGTGTCAACACTCTGTCTGATTTTGGATTTTTTTTTTTTTTTCCAAAATCAGACTTGACACCAGAGAGGCTGAATACCGCACTGAGTCAATGCGGTCTTAGCCTCTCTGGTCTCAACACTCTGTCTGATTTTGGATTTTTTTTTTTTTTTTTTCCAAAACCAGACTTGACACCAGAGAGGCTGAATACCGCACTCAGTCAATGCGGTCTTAGCCTCTCTTGTGTCAACACTCTGTCTGATTTTGGATTTTTTTTTTTTTTTTCCAAAATCAGACTTGACACCAGAGAGGCTGAATACCGCACTGAGTCAATGCGGTCTTAGCCTCTCTGGTCTCAACACTCTGTCTGATTTTGGATTTTTTTTTTTTTTTTTTCAAAAATCAGACTTGACACCAGAGAGGCTGAATACCGCACTGAGTCAATGCGGTCTTAGCCTCTCTGGTGTCAACACTCTGTCTGATTTTGGATTTTTTTTTTTTTTTCCAAAATCAGACTTGACACCAGAGAGGCTGAATACCGCACTGAGTCAATGCGGTCTTAGCCTCTCTGGTCTCAACACTCTGTCTGATTTTGGATTTTTTTTTTTTTTTTTTCCAAAACCAGACTTGACACCAGAGAGGCTGAATACCGCGCTGAGTCAATGCGGTCTTAGCCTCTCTGGTCTCAACACTCTGTCTGATTTTGGATTTTTTTTTTTTTTTTTTCCAAAATCAGACTTGACACCAGAGAGGCTGAATACCGCACTGAGTCAATGCGGTCTTAGCCTCTCTGGTCTCAACACTCTGTCTGATTTTGGATTTTTTTTTTTTTCTTCCAAAATCAGACTTGACACCAGAGAGGCTGAATACCGCACTGAGTCAATGCGGTCTTAGCCTCTCTGGTGTCAACACTGTCTGATTTTGGATTTTTTTTTTTTTTCAAAATCAGACTTGACACCAGAGAGGCTGAATACTGCACTGAGTCAATGCGGTCTTAGCCTCTCTGGTGTCAACACTCTGTCTGATTTTGGATTTTTTTTTTTTTTCCAAAATCAGACTTGACACCAGAGAGGCTGAATACCGCACTGAGTCAATGCGGTCTTAGCCTCTCTGGTCTCAACACTCTGTCTGATTTTGGATTTTTTTTTTTTTTTTTTCCAAAACCAGACTTGACACCAGAGAGGCTGAATACCGCGCTGAGTCAATGCGGTCTTAGCCTCTCTGGTCTCAACACTCTGTCTGATTTTGGATTTTTTTTTTTTTTTTTTCCAAAATCAGACTTGACACCAGAGAGGCTGAATACCGCACTGAGTCAATGCGGTCTTAGCCTCTCTGGTCTCAACACTCTGTCTGATTTTGGATTTTTTTTTTTTTCTTCCAAAATCAGACTTGACACCAGAGAGGCTGAATACCGCACTGAGTCAATGCGGTCTTAGCCTCTCTGGTGTCAACACTGTCTGATTTTGGATTTTTTTTTTTTTTCAAAATCAGACTTGACACCAGAGAGGCTGAATACTGCACTGAGTCAATGCGGTCTTAGCCTCTCTGGTCTCAACACTCTGTCTGATTTTGGATTTTTTTTTTTTTTTTTCCAAAATCAGACTTGACACCAGAGAGGCTGAATACCGCACTGAGTCAATGCGGTCTTAGCCTCTCTGGTGTCAACACTCTGTCTGATTTTGGATTTTTTTTTTTTTTTTCCAAAATCAGACTTGACACCAGAGAGGCTGAATACCGCACTGAGTCAATGCGGTCTTAGCCTCTCTGGTGTCAACACTCTGTCTGATTTTGGATTTTTTTTTTTTTTCCAAAATCAGACTTGACACCAGAGAGGCTGAATACTGCACTGAGTCAATGCGCTCTTAGCCTCTCTGGTGTCAACACTCTGTCTGATTTTGGATTTTTTTTTTTTTTTTCCAAAATCAGACTTGACACCAGAGAGGCTGAATACCGCACTGAGTCAATGCGGTCTTAGCCTCTCTGGTGTCAACACTCTGTCTGATTTTGGATTTTTTTTTTTTTTTTTCCAAAATCAGACTTGACACCAGAGAGGCTGAATACCGCACTGAGTCAATGCGGTCTTAGCCTCTCTGGTCTCAACACTCTGTCTGATTTTGGATTTTTTTTTTTTTTTTCCAAAATCAGACTTGACACCAGAGAGGCTGAATACCGCACTGAGTCAATGCGGTCTTAGCCTCTCTGGTCTCAACACTCTGTCTGATTTTGGATTTTTTTTTTTTTTTCCAAAATCAGACTTGACACCAGAGAGGCTGAATACCGCACTGAGTCAATGCGGTCTTAGCCTCTCTGGTCTCAACACTCTGTCTGATTTTGGATTTTTTTTTTTTTTTTTCCAAAATCAGACTTGACACCAGAGAGGCTGAATACCGCACTGAGTCAATGCGGTCTTAGCCTCTCTGGTGTCAACACTCTGTCTGATTTTGGATTTTTTTTTTTTTTTCCAAAATCAGACTTGACACCAGAGAGGCTGAATACCGCACTGAGTCAATGCGGTCTTAGCCTCTCTGGTCTCAACACTCTGTCTGATTTTGGATTTTTTTTTTTTTTTTCCAAAATCAGACTTGACACCAGAGAGGCTGAATACCGCACTCAGTCAATGCGGTCTTAGCCTCTCTTGTGTCAACACTCTGTCTGATTTTGGATTTTTTTTTTTTTTTTCCAAAATCAGACTTGACACCAGAGAGGCTGAATACCGCACTGAGTCAATGCGGTCTTAGCCTCTCTGGTCTCAACACTCTGTCTGATTTTGGATTTTTTTTTTTTTTTTTTCAAAAATCAGACTTGACACCAGAGAGGCTGAATACCGCACTGAGTCAATGCGGTCTTAGCCTCTCTGGTGTCAACACTCTGTCTGATTTTGGATTTTTTTTTTTTTTTTCCAAAATCAGACTTGACACCAGAGAGGCTGAATACCGCACTGAGTCAATGCGGTCTTAGCCTCTCTGGTCTCAACACTCTGTCTGATTTTGGATTTTTTTTTTTTTTTTTAACCAAAACCAGACTTGACACCAGAGAGGCTGAATACCGCACTGAGTCAATGCGGTCTTAGCCTCTCTGGTCTCAACACTCTGTCTGATTTTGGATTTTTTTTTTTTTTTTTTCCAAAATCAGACTTGACACCAGAGAGGCTGAATACCGCACTGAGTCAATGCGGTCTTAGCCTCTCTGGTCTCAACACTCTGTCTGATTTTGGATTTTTTTTTTTTCTTCCAAAATCAGACTTGACACGAGAGAGGCTGAATACCGCACTGAGTCAATGCGGTCTTAGCCTCTCTGGTGTCAACACTGTCTGATTTTGGATTTTTTTTTTTTTTTCAAAATCAGACTTGACACCAGAGAGGCTGAATACTGCACTGAGTCAATGCGGTCTTAGCCTCTCTGGTCTCAACACTCTGTCTGATTTTGGATTTTTTTTTTTTTTTTTCCAAAATCAGACTTGACACCAGAGAGGCTGAATACCGCACTGAGTCAATGCGGTCTTAGCCTCTCTGGTGTCAACACTCTGTCTGATTTTGGATTTTTTTTTTTTTTTTCCAAAATCAGACTTGACACCAGAGAGGCTGAATACCGCACTGAGTCAATGCGGTCTTAGCCTCTCTGGTGTCAACACTCTGTCTGATTTTGGATTTTTTTTTTTTTCCAAAATCAGACTTGACACCAGAGAGGCTGAATACTGCACTGAGTCAATGCGCTCTTAGCCTCTCTGGTGTCAACACTCTGTCTGATTTTGGATTTTTTTTTTTTTTTCAAAAATCAGACTTGACACCAGAGAGGCTGAATACTGCACTGAGTCAATGCGGTCTTAGCCTCTCTGGTCTCAACACTCTGTCTGATTTTGGATTTTTTTTTTTTTTTTCCAAAATCAGACTTGACACCAGAGAGGCTGAATACCGCACTGAGTCAATGCGGTCTTAGCCTCTCTGGTCTCAACACTCTGTCTGATTTTGGATTTTTTTTTTTTTTTTTAACCAAAACCAGACTTGACACCAGAGAGGCTGAATACCGCACTGAGTCAATGCGGTCTTAGCCTCTCTGGTCTCAACACTCTGTCTGATTTTGGATTTTTTTTTTTTTTTTTTCCAAAATCAGACTTGACACCAGAGAGGCTGAATACCGCACTGAGTCAATGCGGTCTTAGCCTCTCTGGTCTCAACACTCTGTCTGATTTTGGATTTTTTTTTTTTCTTCCAAAATCAGACTTGACACCAGAGAGGCTGAATACCGCACTGAGTCAATGCGGTCTTAGCCTCTCTGGTGTCAACACTGTCTGATTTTGGATTTTTTTTTTTTTTCAAAATCAGACTTGACACCAGAGAGGCTGAATACTGCACTGAGTCAATGCGGTCTTAGCCTCTCTGGTCTCAACACTCTGTCTGATTTTGGATTTTTTTTTTTTTTTTTCCAAAATCAGACTTGACACCAGAGAGGCTGAATACCGCACTGAGTCAATGCGGTCTCAGCCTCTCTGGTGTCAACACTCTGTCTGATTTTGGATTTTTTTTTTTTTTTTCCAAAATCAGACTTGACACCAGAGAGGCTGAATACCGCACTGAGTCAATGCGGTCTTAGCCTCTCTGGTGTCAACACTCTGTCTGATTTTGGATTTTTTTTTTTTTCCAAAATCAGACTTGACACCAGAGAGGCTGAATACTGCACTGAGTCAATGCGCTCTTAGCCTCTCTGGTGTCAACACTCTGTCTGATTTTGGATTTTTTTTTTTTTTTTCCAAAATCAGACTTGACACCAGAGAGGCTGAATACCGCACTGAGTCAATGCGGTCTTAGCCTCTCTGGTGTCAACACTCTGTCTGATTTTGGATTTTTTTTTTTTTTTTTTCCAAAATCAGACTTGACACCAGAGAGGCTGAATACCGCACTGAGTCAATGCGGTCTTAGCCTCTCTGGTCTCAACACTCTGTCTGATTTTGGATTTTTTTTTTTTTTTCCAAAATCAGACTTGACACCAGAGAGGCTGAATACCGCACTGAGTCAATGCGGTCTTAGCCTCTCTGGTCTCAACACTCTGTCTGATTTTGGATTTTTTTTTTTTTTTCCAAAATCAGACTTGACACCAGAGAGGCTGAATACCGCACTGAGTCAATGCGGTCTTAGCCTCTCTGGTCTCAACACTCTGTCTGATTTTGGATTTTTTTTTTTTTTTTTCCAAAATCAGACTTGACACCAGAGAGGCTGAATACCGCACTGAGTCAATGCGGTCTTAGCCTCTCTGGTGTCAACACTCTGTCTGATTTTGGATTTTTTTTTTTTTCCAAAATCAGACTTGACACCAGAGAGGCTGAATACTGCACTGAGTCAATGCGGTCTTAGCCTCTCTGGTCTCAACACTCTGTCTGATTTTGGATTTTTTTTTTTTTCCAAAAATCAGACTTGACACCAGAGAGGCTGAATACCGCACTGAGTCAATGCGGTCTTAGCCTCTCTGGTGTCAACACTCTGTCTGATTTTGGATTTTTTTTTTTTTTTTCCAAAATCAGACTTGACACCAGAGAGGCTGAATACCGCACTGAGTCAATGCGGTCTTAGCATCTCTGGTCTCAACACTCTGTCTGATTTTGGATTTTTTTTTTTTTTTTTTCCAAAATCAGACTTGACACCAGAGAGGCTGAATACCGCACTGAGTCAATGCGGTCTTAGCATCTCTGGTCTCAACACTCTGTCTGATTTTGGATTTTTTTTTTTTTTTTTCCAAAATCAGACTTGACACCAGAGAGGCTGAATACTGCACTGAGTCAATGCGGTCTTAGCCTCTCTGGTCTCAACACTCTGTCTGATTTTGGATTTTTTTTTTTTTTTTTTCCAAAATCAGACTTGACACCAGAGAGGCTGAATACCGCACTGAGTCAATGCGGTCTTAGCCTCTCTGGTCTCAACACTCTGTCTGATTTTGGATTTTTTTTTTTTTCCAAAAATCAGACTTGACACCAGAGAGGCTGAATACCGCACTGAGTCAATGCGGTCTTAGCCTCTCTGGTGTCAACACTCTGTCTGATTTTGGATTTTTTTTTTTTTCCAAAATCAGACTTGACACCAGAGAGGCTGAATACTGCACTGAGTCAATGCGCTCTTAGCCTCTCTGGTGTCAACACTCTGTCTGATTTTGGATTTTTTTTTTTTTTTCCAAAATCAGACTTGACACCAGAGAGGCTGAATACCGCACTGAGTCAATGCGGTCTTAGCCTCTCTGGTGTCAACACTCTGTCTGATTTTGGATTTTTTTTTTTTTTTTTTCAAAAATCAGACTTGACACCAGAGAGGCTGAATACCGCACTGAGTCAATGCGGTCTTAGCCTCTCTGGTCTCAACACTCTGTCTGATTTTGGATTTTTTTTTTTTTTTCCAAAATCAGACTTGACACCAGAGAGGCTGAATACCGCACTGAGTCAATGCGGTCTTAGCCTCTCTGGTCTCAACACTCTGTCTGATTTTGGATTTTTTTTTTTTTTTCCAAAATCAGACTTGACACCAGAGAGGCTGAATACCGCACTGAGTCAATGCGGTCTTAGCCTCTCTGGTCTCAACACTCTGTCTGATTTTGGATTTTTTTTTTTTTTTTTCCAAAATCAGACTTGACACCAGAGAGGCTGAATACCGCACTGAGTCAATGCGGTCTTAGCCTCTCTGGTGTCAACACTCTGTCTGATTTTGGATTTTTTTTTTTTTTTCCAAAATCAGACTTGACACCAGAGAGGCTGAATACTGCACTGAGTCAATGCGCTCTTAGCCTCTCTTGTGTCAACACTCTGTCTGATTTTGGATTTTTTTTTTTTTTTTCCAAAATCAGACTTGACACCAGAGAGGCTGAATACCGCACTGAGTCAATGCAGTCTTAGCCTCTCTGGTCTCAACACTCTGTCTGATTTTGGATTTTTTTTTTTTTTTTTTTCAAAAATCAGACTTGACACCAGAGAGGCTGAATACCGCACTGAGTCAATGCGGTCTTAGCCTCTCTGGTGTCAACACTCTGTCTGATTTTGGATTTTTTTTTTTTTTTCCAAAATCAGACTTGACACCAGAGAGGCTGAATACCGCACTGAGTCAATGCGGTCTTAGCCTCTCTGGTCTCAACACTCTGTCTGATTTTGGATTTTTTTTTTTTTTTTTTCCAAAACCAGACTTGACACCAGAGAGGCTGAATACCGCACTCAGTCAATGCGGTCTTAGCCTCTCTTGTGTCAACACTCTGTCTGATTTTGGATTTTTTTTTTTTTTTTCCAAAATCAGACTTGACACCAGAGAGGCTGAATACCGCACTGAGTCAATGCGGTCTTAGCCTCTCTGGTCTCAACACTCTGTCTGATTTTGGATTTTTTTTTTTTTTTTTTCAAAAATCAGACTTGACACCAGAGAGGCTGAATACCGCACTGAGTCAATGCGGTCTTAGCCTCTCTGGTGTCAACACTCTGTCTGATTTTGGATTTTTTTTTTTTTTTCCAAAATCAGACTTGACACCAGAGAGGCTGAATACCGCACTGAGTCAATGCGGTCTTAGCCTCTCTGGTCTCAACACTCTGTCTGATTTTGGATTTTTTTTTTTTTTTTTTCCAAAACCAGACTTGACACCAGAGAGGCTGAATACCGCGCTGAGTCAATGCGGTCTTAGCCTCTCTGGTCTCAACACTCTGTCTGATTTTGGATTTTTTTTTTTTTTTTTTCCAAAATCAGACTTGACACCAGAGAGGCTGAATACCGCACTGAGTCAATGCGGTCTTAGCCTCTCTGGTCTCAACACTCTGTCTGATTTTGGATTTTTTTTTTTTTCTTCCAAAATCAGACTTGACACCAGAGAGGCTGAATACCGCACTGAGTCAATGCGGTCTTAGCCTCTCTGGTGTCAACACTGTCTGATTTTGGATTTTTTTTTTTTTTCAAAATCAGACTTGACACCAGAGAGGCTGAATACTGCACTGAGTCAATGCGGTCTTAGCCTCTCTGGTGTCAACACTCTGTCTGATTTTGGATTTTTTTTTTTTTTTCCAAAATCAGACTTGACACCAGAGAGGCTGAATACCGCACTGAGTCAATGCGGTCTTAGCCTCTCTGGTCTCAACACTCTGTCTGATTTTGGATTTTTTTTTTTTTTTTTTCCAAAACCAGACTTGACACCAGAGAGGCTGAATACCGCGCTGAGTCAATGCGGTCTTAGCCTCTCTGGTCTCAACACTCTGTCTGATTTTGGATTTTTTTTTTTTTTTTTTCCAAAATCAGACTTGACACCAGAGAGGCTGAATACCGCACTGAGTCAATGCGGTCTTAGCCTCTCTGGTCTCAACACTCTGTCTGATTTTGGATTTTTTTTTTTTTCTTCCAAAATCAGACTTGACACCAGAGAGGCTGAATACCGCACTGAGTCAATGCGGTCTTAGCCTCTCTGGTGTCAACACTGTCTGATTTTGGATTTTTTTTTTTTTTCAAAATCAGACTTGACACCAGAGAGGCTGAATACTGCACTGAGTCAATGCGGTCTTAGCCTCTCTGGTCTCAACACTCTGTCTGATTTTGGATTTTTTTTTTTTTTTTTCCAAAATCAGACTTGACACCAGAGAGGCTGAATACCGCACTGAGTCAATGCGGTCTTAGCCTCTCTGGTGTCAACACTCTGTCTGATTTTGGATTTTTTTTTTTTTTTTCCAAAATCAGACTTGACACCAGAGAGGCTGAATACCGCACTGAGTCAATGCGGTCTTAGCCTCTCTGGTGTCAACACTCTGTCTGATTTTGGATTTTTTTTTTTTTCCAAAATCAGACTTGACACCAGAGAGGCTGAATACTGCACTGAGTCAATGCGCTCTTAGCCTCTCTGGTGTCAACACTCTGTCTGATTTTGGATTTTTTTTTTTTTTTCCAAAATCAGACTTGACACCAGAGAGGCTGAATACCGCACTGAGTCAATGCGGTCTTAGCCTCTCTGGTGTCAACACTCTGTCTGATTTTGGATTTTTTTTTTTTTTTTTCCAAAATCAGACTTGACACCAGAGAGGCTGAATACCGCACTGAGTCAATGCGGTCTTAGCCTCTCTGGTCTCAACACTCTGTCTGATTTTGGATTTTTTTTTTTTTTTTCCAAAATCAGACTTGACACCAGAGAGGCTGAATACCGCACTGAGTCAATGCGGTCTTAGCCTCTCTGGTCTCAACACTCTGTCTGATTTTGGATTTTTTTTTTTTTTTCCAAAATCAGACTTGACACCAGAGAGGCTGAATACCGCACTGAGTCAATGCGGTCTTAGCCTCTCTGGTCTCAACACTCTGTCTGATTTTGGATTTTTTTTTTTTTTTTTCCAAAATCAGACTTGACACCAGAGAGGCTGAATACCGCACTGAGTCAATGCGGTCTTAGCCTCTCTGGTGTCAACACTCTGTCTGATTTTGGATTTTTTTTTTTTTTTTCCAAAATCAGACTTGACACCAGAGAGGCTGAATACCGCACTGAGTCAATGCGGTCTTAGCCTCTCTGGTCTCAACACTCTGTCTGATTTTGGATTTTTTTTTTTTTTTTTCCAAAATCAGACTTGACACCAGAGAGGCTGAATACCGCACTCAGTCAATGCGGTCTTAGCCTCTCTTGTGTCAACACTCTGTCTGATTTTGGATTTTTTTTTTTTTTTTCCAAAATCAGACTTGACACCAGAGAGGCTGAATACCGCACTGAGTCAATGCGGTCTTAGCCTCTCTGGTCTCAACACTCTGTCTGATTTTGGATTTTTTTTTTTTTTTTTTCAAAAATCAGACTTGACACCAGAGAGGCTGAATACTGCACTGAGTCAATGCGGTCTTAGCCTCTCTGGTGTCAACACTCTGTCTGATTTTGGATTTTTTTTTTTTTTTCCAAAATCAGACTTGACACCAGAGAGGCTGAATACCGCACTGAGTCAATGCGGTCTTAGCCTCTCTGGTCTCAACACTCTGTCTGATTTTGGATTTTTTTTTTTTTTTTTTAACCAAAACCAGACTTGACACCAGAGAGGCTGAATACCGCACTGAGTCAATGCGGTCTTAGCCTCTCTGGTCTCAACACTCTGTCTGATTTTGGATTTTTTTTTTTTTTTTTTCCAAAATCAGACTTGACACCAGAGAGGCTGAATACCGCACTGAGTCAATGCGGTCTTAGCCTCTCTGGTCTCAACACTCTGTCTGATTTTGGATTTTTTTTTTTTCTTCCAAAATCAGACTTGACACGAGAGAGGCTGAATACCGCACTGAGTCAATGCGGTCTTAGCCTCTCTGGTGTCAACACTGTCTGATTTTGGATTTTTTTTTTTTTTCAAAATCAGACTTGACACCAGAGAGGCTGAATACTGCACTGAGTCAATGCGGTCTTAGCCTCTCTGGTCTCAACACTCTGTCTGATTTTGGATTTTTTTTTTTTTTTTTCCAAAATCAGACTTGACACCAGAGAGGCTGAATACCGCACTGAGTCAATGCGGTCTTAGCCTCTCTGGTGTCAACACTCTGTCTGATTTTGGATTTTTTTTTTTTTTTTCCAAAATCAGACTTGACACCAGAGAGGCTGAATACCGCACTGAGTCAATGCGGTCTTAGCCTCTCTGGTGTCAACACTCTGTCTGATTTTGGATTTTTTTTTTTTTTCCAAAATCAGACTTGACACCAGAGAGGCTGAATACTGCACTGAGTCAATGCGCTCTTAGCCTCTCTGGTGTCAACACTCTGTCTGATTTTGGATTTTTTTTTTTTTTTTCAAAAATCAGACTTGACACCAGAGAGGCTGAATACCGCACTGAGTCAATGCGGTCTTAGCCTCTCTGGTGTCAACACTCTGTCTGATTTTGGATTTTTTTTTTTTTTTTTTCCAAAATCAGACTTGACACCAGAGAGGCTGAATACCGCACTGAGTCAATGCGGTCTTAGCCTCTCTGGTCTCAACACTCTGTCTGATTTTGGATTTTTTTTTTTTTTTCCAAAATCAGACTTGACACCAGAGAGGCTGAATACCGCACTGAGTCAATGCGGTCTTAGCCTCTCTGGTCTCAACACTCTGTCTGATTTTGGATTTTTTTTTTTTTTTTTAACCAAAACCAGACTTGACACCAGAGAGGCTGAATACCGCACTGAGTCAATGCGGTCTTAGCCTCTCTGGTCTCAACACTCTGTCTGATTTTGGATTTTTTTTTTTTTTTTTTCCAAAATCAGACTTGACACCAGAGAGGCTGAATACCGCACTGAGTCAATGCGGTCTTAGCCTCTCTGGTCTCAACACTCTGTCTGATTTTGGATTTTTTTTTTTTCTTCCAAAATCAGACTTGACACCAGAGAGGCTGAATACCGCACTGAGTCAATGCGGTCTTAGCCTCTCTGGTGTCAACACTGTCTGATTTTGGATTTTTTTTTTTTTTCAAAATCAGACTTGACACCAGAGAGGCTGAATACTGCACTGAGTCAATGCGGTCTTAGCCTCTCTGGTCTCAACACTCTGTCTGATTTTGGATTTTTTTTTTTTTTTTTCCAAAATCAGACTTGACACCAGAGAGGCTGAATACCGCACTGAGTCAATGCGGTCTTAGCCTCTCTGGTGTCAACACTCTGTCTGATTTTGGATTTTTTTTTTTTTTTTCCAAAATCAGACTTGACACCAGAGAGGCTGAATACCGCACTGAGTCAATGCGGTCTTAGCCTCTCTGGTGTCAACACTCTGTCTGATTTTGGATTTTTTTTTTTTTCCAAAATCAGACTTGACACCAGAGAGGCTGAATACTGCACTGAGTCAATGCGCTCTTAGCCTCTCTGGTGTCAACACTCTGTCTGATTTTGGATTTTTTTTTTTTTTTCCAAAATCAGACTTGACACCAGAGAGGCTGAATACCGCACTGAGTCAATGCGGTCTTAGCCTCTCTGGTGTCAACACTCTGTCTGATTTTGGATTTTTTTTTTTTTTTTTTCCAAAATCAGACTTGACACCAGAGAGGCTGAATACCGCACTGAGTCAATGCGGTCTTAGCCTCTCTGGTCTCAACACTCTGTCTGATTTTGGATTTTTTTTTTTTTTTTCCAAAATCAGACTTGACACCAGAGAGGCTGAATACCGCACTGAGTCAATGCGGTCTTAGCCTCTCTGGTCTCAACACTCTGTCTGATTTTGGATTTTTTTTTTTTTTTCCAAAATCAGACTTGACACCAGAGAGGCTGAATACCGCACTGAGTCAATGCGGTCTTAGCCTCTCTGGTCTCAACACTCTGTCTGATTTTGGATTTTTTTTTTTTTTTTTCCAAAATCAGACTTGACACGAGAGAGGCTGAATACCGCACTGAGTCAATGCGGTCTTAGCCTCTCTGGTGTCAACACTCTGTCTGATTTTGGATTTTTTTTTTTTTTTTTTCCAAAATCAGACTTGACACCAGAGAGGCTGAATACCGCACTGAGTCAATGCGGTCTTAGCCTCTCTGGTCTCAACACTCTGTCTGATTTTGGATTTTTTTTTTTTTTTCCAAAATCAGACTTGACACCAGAGAGGCTGAATACCGCACTGAGTCAATGCGGTCTTAGCCTCTCTGGTCTCAACACTCTGTCTGATTTTGGATTTTTTTTTTTTTTTTTAACCAAAACCAGACTTGACACCAGAGAGGCTGAATACCGCACTGAGTCAATGCGGTCTTAGCCTCTCTGGTCTCAACACTCTGTCTGATTTTGGATTTTTTTTTTTTTTTTTTTCCAAAATCAGACTTGACACCAGAGAGGCTGAATACCGCACTGAGTCAATGCGGTCTTAGCCTCTCTGGTCTCAACACTCTGTCTGATTTTGGATTTTTTTTTTTTTCTTCCAAAATCAGACTTGACACCAGAGAGGCTGAATACCGCACTGAGTCAATGCGGTCTTAGCCTCTCTGGTGTCAACACTGTCTGATTTTGGATTTTTTTTTTTTTTTCAAAATCAGACTTGACACCAGAGAGGCTGAATACTGCACTGAGTCAATGCGGTCTTAGCCTCTCTGGTCTCAACACTCTGTCTGATTTTGGATTTTTTTTTTTTTTTTTCCAAAATCAGACTTGACACCAGAGAGGCTGAATACCGCACTGAGTCAATGCGGTCTTAGCCTCTCTGGTGTCAACACTCTGTCTGATTTTGGATTTTTTTTTTTTTTTTCCAAAATCAGACTTGACACCAGAGAGGCTGAATACCGCACTGAGTCAATGCGGTCTTAGCCTCTCTGGTGTCAACACTCTGTCTGATTTTGGATTTTTTTTTTTTTCCAAAATCAGACTTGACACCAGAGAGGCTGAATACTGCACTGAGTCAATGCGCTCTTAGCCTCTCTGGTGTCAACACTCTGTCTGATTTTTGATTTTTTTTTTTTTTTCCAAAATCAGACTTGACACCAGAGAGGCTGAATACCGCACTGAGTCAATGCGGTCTTAGCCTCTCTGGTGTCAACACTCTGTCTGATTTTGGATTTTTTTTTTTTTTTTTTCCAAAATCAGACTTGACACCAGAGAGGCTGAATACCGCACTGAGTCAATGCGGTCTTAGCCTCTCTGGTCTCAACACTCTGTCTGATTTTGGATTTTTTTTTTTTTTTTCCAAAATCAGACTTGACACCAGAGAGGCTGAATACCGCACTGAGTCAATGCGGTCTTAGCCTCTCTGGTCTCAACACTCTGTCTGATTTTGGATTTTTTTTTTTTTTTCCAAAATCAGACTTGACACCAGAGAGGCTGAATACCGCACTGAGTCAATGCGGTCTTAGCCTCTCTGGTCTCAACACTCTGTCTGATTTTGGATTTTTTTTTTTTTTTTTCCAAAATCAGACTTGACACCAGAGAGGCTGAATACCGCACTGAGTCAATGCGGTCTTAGCCTCTCTGGTGTCAACACTCTGTCTGATTTTGGATTTTTTTTTTTTTCCAAAATCAGACTTGACACCAGAGAGGCTGAATACTGCACTGAGTCAATGCGGTCTTAGCCTCTCTGGTCTCAACACTCTGTCTGATTTTGGATTTTTTTTTTTTTTCCAAAAATCAGACTTGACACCAGAGAGGCTGAATACCGCACTGAGTCAATGCGGTCTTAGCCTCTCTGGTGTCAACACTCTGTCTGATTTTGGATTTTTTTTTTTTTTTCCAAAATCAGACTTGACACCAGAGAGGCTGAATACCGCACTGAGTCAATGCGGTCTTAGCATCTCTGGTCTCAACACTCTGTCTGATTTTGGATTTTTTTTTTTTTTTTTTCCAAAATCAGACTTGACACCAGAGAGGCTGAATACCGCACTGAGTCAATGCGGTCTTAGCATCTCTGGTCTCAACACTCTGTCTGATTTTGGATTTTTTTTTTTTTTTTTCCAAAATCAGACTTGACACCAGAGAGGCTGAATACTGCACTGAGTCAATGCGGTCTTAGCCTCTCTGGTCTCAACACTCTGTCTGATTTTGGATTTTTTTTTTTTTTTTTTCCAAAATCAGACTTGACACCAGAGAGGCTGAATACCGCACTGAGTCAATGCGGTCTTAGCCTCTCTGGTGTCAACACTCTGTCTGATTTTGGATTTTTTTTTTTTTTCCAAAATCAGACTTGACACCAGAGAGGCTGAATACTGCACTGAGTCAATGCGGTCTTAGCCTCTCTGGTCTCAACACTCTGTCTGATTTTGGATTTTTTTTTTTTTTCCAAAAATCAGACTTGACACCAGAGAGGCTGAATACCGCACTGAGTCAATGCGGTCTTAGCCTCTCTGGTGTCAACACTCTGTCTGATTTTGGATTTTTTTTTTTTTCCAAAATCAGACTTGACACCAGAGAGGCTGAATACTGCACTGAGTCAATGCGCTCTTAGCCTCTCTGGTGTCAACACTCTGTCTGATTTTGGATTTTTTTTTTTTTTTCCAAAATCAGACTTGACACCAGAGAGGCTGAATACCGCACTGAGTCAATGCGGTCTTAGCCTCTCTGGTGTCAACACTCTGTCTGATTTTGGATTTTTTTTTTTTTTTTTTCAAAAATCAGACTTGACACCAGAGAGGCTGAATACCGCACTGAGTCAATGCGGTCTTAGCCTCTCTGGTCTCAACACTCTGTCTGATTTTGGATTTTTTTTTTTTTTTTCCAAAATCAGACTTGACACCAGAGAGGCTGAATACCGCACTGAGTCAATGCGGTCTTAGCCTCTCTGGTCTCAACACTCTGTCTGATTTTGGATTTTTTTTTTTTTTTCCAAAATCAGACTTGACACCAGAGAGGCTGAATACCGCACTGAGTCAATGCGGTCTTAGCCTCTCTGGTCTCAACACTCTGTCTGATTTTGGATTTTTTTTTTTTTTTTCAAAAATCAGACTTGACACCAGAGAGGCTGAATACCGCACTGAGTCAATGCGGTCTTAGCCTCTCTGGTGTCAACACTCTGTCTGATTTTGGATTTTTTTTTTTTTTTCCAAAATCAGACTTGACACCAGAGAGGCTGAATACCGCACTGAGTCAATGCGGTCTTAGCCTCTCTGGTCTCAACACTCTGTCTGATTTTGGATTTTTTTTTTTTTTTTTCCAAAATCAGACTTGACACCAGAGAGGCTGAATACCGCACTGAGTCAATGCGGTCTTAGCCTCTCTGGTGTCAACACTCTGTCTGATTTTGGATTTTTTTTTTTTTTTCCAAAATCAGACTTGACACCAGAGAGGCTGAATACCGCACTGAGTCAATGCGGTCTTAGCCTCTCTGGTCTCAACACTCTGTCTGATTTTGGATTTTTTTTTTTTTTTTCCAAAATCAGACTTGACACCAGAGAGGCTGAATACCGCACTCAGTCAATGCGGTCTTAGCCTCTCTTGTGTCAACACTCTGTCTGATTTTGGATTTTTTTTTTTTTTTTCCAAAATCAGACTTGACACCAGAGAGGCTGAATACCGCACTGAGTCAATGCGGTCTTAGCCTCTCTGGTCTCAACACTCTGTCTGATTTTGGATTTTTTTATTTTTTTTTTCAAAAATCAGACTTGACACCAGAGAGGCTGAATACCGCACTGAGTCAATGCGGTCTTAGCCTCTCTGGTGTCAACACTCTGTCTGATTTTGGATTTTTTTTTTTTTTTCCAAAATCAGACTTGACACCAGAGAGGCTGAATACCGCACTGAGTCAATGCGGTCTTAGCCTCTCTGGTCTCAACACTCTGTCTGATTTTGGATTTTTTTTTTTTTTTTTAACCAAAACCAGACTTGACACCAGAGAGGCTGAATACTGCACTGAGTCAATGCGGTCTTAGCCTCTCTGGTCTCAACACTCTGTCTGATTTTGGATTTTTTTTTTTTCTTCCAAAATCAGACTTGACACGAGAGAGGCTGAATACCGCACTGAGTCAATGCGGTCTTAGCCTCTCTGGTGTCAACACTGTCTGATTTTGGATTTTTTTTTTTTTTCAAAATCAGACTTGACACCAGAGAGGCTGAATACTGCACTGAGTCAATGCGGTCTTAGCCTCTCTGGTCTCAACACTCTGTCTGATTTTGGATTTTTTTTTTTTTTTTTCCAAAATCAGACTTGACACCAGAGAGGCTGAATACCGCACTGAGTCAATGCGGTCTTAGCCTCTCTGGTGTCAACACTCTGTCTGATTTTGGATTTTTTTTTTTTTTTTCCAAAATCAGACTTGACACCAGAGAGGCTGAATACCGCACTGAGTCAATGCGGTCTTAGCCTCTCTGGTGTCAACACTCTGTCTGATTTTGGATTTTTTTTTTTTTCAAAAATCAGACTTGACACCAGAGAGGCTGAATACTGCACTGAGTCAATGCGCTCTTAGCCTCTCTGGTGTCAACACTCTGTCTGATTTTGGATTTTTTTTTTTTTTTCAAAAATCAGACTTGACACCAGAGAGGCTGAATACCGCACTGAGTCAATGCGGTCTTAGCCTCTCTGGTGTCAACACTCTGTCTGATTTTGGATTTTTTTTTTTTTTTTTTCCAAAATCAGACTTGACACCAGAGAGGCTGAATACCGCACTGAGTCAATGCGGTCTTAGCCTCTCTGGTCTCAACACTCTGTCTGATTTTGGATTTTTTTTTTTTTTTCCAAAATCAGACTTGACACCAGAGAGGCTGAATACCGCACTGAGTCAATGCGGTCTTAGCCTCTCTGGTCTCAACACTCTGTCTGATTTTGGATTTTTTTTTTTTTTTTTAACCAAAACCAGACTTGACACCAGAGAGGCTGAATACCGCACTGAGTCAATGCGGTCTTAGCCTCTCTGGTCTCAACACTCTGTCTGATTTTGGATTTTTTTTTTTTTTTTTTCCAAAATCAGACTTGACACCAGAGAGGCTGAATACCGCACTGAGTCAATGCGGTCTTAGCCTCTCTGGTCTCAACACTCTGTCTGATTTTGGATTTTTTTTTTTTCTTCCAAAATCAGACTTGACACCAGAGAGGCTGAATACCGCACTGAGTCAATGCGGTCTTAGCCTCTCTGGTGTCAACACTGTCTGATTTTGGATTTTTTTTTTTTTTCAAAATCAGACTTGACACCAGAGAGGCTGAATACTGCACTGAGTCAATGCGGTCTTAGCCTCTCTGGTCTCAACACTCTGTCAGATTTTGGATTTTTTTTTTTTTTTTTCCAAAATCAGACTTGACACCAGAGAGGCTGAATACCGCACTGAGTCAATGCGGTCTTAGCCTCTCTGGTGTCAACACTCTGTCTGATTTTGCATTTTTTTTTTTTTCCAAAATCAGACTTGACACCAGAGAGGCTGAATACTGCACTGAGTCAATGCGCTCTTAGCCTCTCTGGTGTCAACACTCTGTCTGATTTTGGATTTTTTTTTTTTTTTCCAAAATCAGACTTGACACCAGAGAGGCTGAATACCGCACTGAGTCAATGCGGTCTTAGCCTCTCTGGTGTCAACACTCTGTCTGATTTTGGATTTTTTTTTTTTTTTTTTCCAAAATCAGACTTGACACCAGAGAGGCTGAATACCGCACTGAGTCAATGCGGTCTTAGCCTCTCTGGTCTCAACACTCTGTCTGATTTTGGATTTTTTTTTTTTTTTCCAAAATCAGACTTGACACCAGAGAGGCTGAATACCGCACTGAGTCAATGCGGTCTTAGCCTCTCTGGTCTCAACACTCTGTCTGATTTTGGATTTTTTTTTTTTTTTCCAAAATCAGACTTGACACCAGAGAGGCTGAATACCGCACTGAGTCAATGCGGTCTTAGCCTCTCTGGTCTCAACACTCTGTCTGATTTTGGATTTTTTTTTTTTTTTTTCCAAAATCAGACTTGACACCAGAGAGGCTGAATACCGCACTGAGTCAATGCGGTCTTAGCCTCTCTGGTGTCAACACTCTGTCTGATTTTGGATTTTTTTTTTTTTCCAAAATCAGACTTGACACCAGAGAGGCTGAATACTGCACTGAGTCAATGCGGTCTTAGCCTCTCTGGTCTCAACACTCTGTCTGATTTTGGATTTTTTTTTTTTTCCAAAAATCAGACTTGACACCAGAGAGGCTGAATACCGCACTGAGTCAATGCGGTCTTAGCCTCTCTGGTGTCAACACTCTGTCTGATTTTGGATTTTTTTTTTTTTTTCCAAAATCAGACTTGACACCAGAGAGGCTGAATACCGCACTGAGTCAATGCGGTCTTAGCATCTCTGGTCTCAACACTCTGTCTGATTTTGGATTTTTTTTTTTTTTTTTTTCCAAAACCAGACTTGACACCAGAGAGGCTGAATACCGCGCTGAGTCAATGCGGTCTTAGCCTCTCTGGTCTCAACACTCTGTCTGATTTTGGATTTTTTTTTTTTTTTTTTCCAAAATCAGACTTGACACCAGAGAGGCTGAATACCGCACTGAGTCAATGCGGTCTTAGCCTCTCTGGTCTCAACACTCTGTCTGATTTTGGATTTTTTTTTTTTCTTCCAAAATCAGACTTGACACCAGAGAGGCTGAATACCGCACTGAGTCAATGCGGTCTTAGCCTCTCTGGTGTCAACACTGTCTGATTTTGGATTTTTTTTTTTTTTCAAAATCAGACTTGACACCAGAGAGGCTGAATACTGCACTGAGTCAATGCGGTCTTAGCCTCTCTGGTCTCAACACTCTGTCTGATTTTGGATTTTTTTTTTTTTTTTTCCAAAATCAGACTTGACACCAGAGAGGCTGAATACCGCACTGAGTCAATGCGGTCTTAGCCTCTCTGGTGTCAACACTCTGTCTGATTTTGGATTTTTTTTTTTTTTTTCCAAAATCAGACTTGACACCAGAGAGGCTGAATACCGCACTGAGTCAATGCGGTCTTAGCCTCTCTGGTGTCAACACTCTGTCTGATTTTGGATTTTTTTTTTTTTTTCCAAAATCAGACTTGACACCAGAGAGGCTGAATACCGCACTGAGTCAATGCGGTCTTAGCCTCTCTGGTCTCAACACTCTGTCTGATTTTGGATTTTTTTTTTTTTTTTCCAAAATCAGACTTGACACCAGAGAGGCTGAATACCGCACTCAGTCAATGCGGTCTTAGCCTCTCTTGTGTCAACACTCTGTCTGATTTTGGATTTTTTTTTTTTTTTTCCAAAATCAGACTTGACACCAGAGAGGCTGAATACCGCACTGAGTCAATGCGGTCTTAGCCTCTCTGGTCTCAACACTCTGTCTGATTTTGGATTTTTTTTTTTTTTTTTTCAAAAATCAGACTTGACACCAGAGAGGCTGAATACCGCACTGAGTCAATGCGGTCTTAGCCTCTCTGGTGTCAACACTCTGTCTGATTTTGGATTTTTTTTTTTTTTTCCAAAATCAGACTTGACACCAGAGAGGCTGAATACCGCACTGAGTCAATGCGGTCTTAGCCTCTCTGGTCTCAACACTCTGTCTGATTTTGGATTTTTTTTTTTTTTTTTTCCAAAACCAGACTTGACACCAGAGAGGCTGAATACCGCGCTGAGTCAATGCGGTCTTAGCCTCTCTGGTCTCAACACTCTGTCTGATTTTGGATTTTTTTTTTTTTTTTTTCCAAAATCAGACTTGACACCAGAGAGGCTGAATACCGCACTGAGTCAATGCGGTCTTAGCCTCTCTGGTCTCAACACTCTGTCTGATTTTGGATTTTTTTTTTTTTCTTCCAAAATCAGACTTGACACCAGAGAGGCTGAATACCGCACTGAGTCAATGCGGTCTTAGCCTCTCTGGTGTCAACACTGTCTGATTTTGGATTTTTTTTTTTTTTCAAAAATCAGACTTGACACCAGAGAGGCTGAATACCGCACTGAGTCAATGCGGTCTTAGCCTCTCTGGTGTCAACACTCTGTCTGATTTTGGATTTTTTTTTTTTTTTTTTCCAAAATCAGACTTGACACCAGAGAGGCTGAATACCGCACTGAGTCAATGCGGTCTTAGCCTCTCTGGTCTCAACACTCTGTCTGATTTTGGATTTTTTTTTTTTTTTCCAAAATCAGACTTGACACCAGAGAGGCTGAATACCGCACTGAGTCAATGCGGTCTTAGCCTCTCTGGTCTCAACACTCTGTCTGATTTTGGATTTTTTTTTTTTTTTTTAACCAAAACCAGACTTGACACCAGAGAGGCTGAATACCACACTGAGTCAATGCGGTCTTAGCCTCTCTGGTCTCAACACTCTGTCTGATTTTGGATTTTTTTTTTTTTTTTTTTCCAAAATCAGACTTGACACCAGAGAGGCTGAATACCGCACTGAGTCAATGCGGTCTTAGCCTCTCTGGTCTCAACACTCTGTCTGATTTTGGATTTTTTTTTTTTCTTCCAAAATCAGACTTGACACCAGAGAGGCTGAATACCGCACTGAGTCAATGCGGTCTTAGCCTCTCTGGTGTCAACACTGTCTGATTTTGGATTTTTTTTTTTTTTCAAAATCAGACTTGACACCAGAGAGGCTGAATACTGCACTGAGTCAATGCGGTCTTAGCCTCTCTGGTCTCAACACTCTGTCAGATTTTGGATTTTTTTTTTTTTTTTTCCAAAATCAGACTTGACACCAGAGAGGCTGAATACCGCACTGAGTCAATGCGGTCTTAGCCTCTCTGGTGTCAACACTCTGTCTGATTTTGGATTTTTCTTTTTTTTTTCCAAAATCAGACTTGACACCAGAGAGGCTGAATACCGCACTGAGTCAATGCGGTCTTAGCCTCTCTGGTGTCAACACTCTGTCTGATTTTGGATTTTTTTTTTTTCCAAAATCAGACTTGACACCAGAGAGGCTGAATACTGCACTGAGTCAATGCGCTCTTAGCCTCTCTGGTGTCAACACTCTGTCTGATTTTGGATTTTTTTTTTTTTTTCCAAAATCAGACTTGACACCAGAGAGGCTGAATACCGCACTGAGTCAATGCGGTCTTAGCCTCTCTGGTGTCAACACTCTGTCTGATTTTGGATTTTTTTTTTTTTTTTTTCCAAAATCAGACTTGACACCAGAGAGGCTGAATACCGCACAGAGTCAATGCGGTCTTAGCCTCTCTGGTCTCAACACTCTGTCTGATTTTGGATTTTTTTTTTTTTTTTCCAAAATCAGACTTGACACCAGAGAGGCTGAATACCGCACTGAGTCAATGCGGTCTTAGCCTCTCTGGTCTCAACACTCTGTCTGATTTTGGATTTTTTTTTTTTTTTCCAAAATCAGACTTGACACCAGAGAGGCTGAATACCGCACTGAGTCAATGCGGTCTTAGCCTCTCTGGTCTCAACACTCTGTCTGATTTTGGATTTTTTTTTTTTTTTTTCCAAAATCAGACTTGACACCAGAGAGGCTGAATACCGCACTGAGTCAATGCGGTCTTAGCCTCTCTGGTGTCAACACTCTGTCTGATTTTGGATTTTTTTTTTTTTCCAAAATCAGACTTGACACCAGAGAGGCTGAATACTGCACTGAGTCAATGCGGTCTTAGCCTCTCTGGTCTCAACACTCTGTCTGATTTTGGATTTTTTTTTTTTTCCAAAAATCAGACTTGACACCAGAGAGGCTGAATACCGCACTGAGTCAATGCGGTCTTAGCCTCTCTGGTGTCAACACTCTGTCTGATTTTGGATTTTTTTTTTTTTTTCCAAAATCAGACTTGACACCAGAGAGGCTGAATACCGCACTGAGTCAATGCGGTCTTAGCATCTCTGGTCTCAACACTCTGTCTGATTTTGGATTTTTTTTTTTTTTTTTTCCAAAACCAGACTTGACACCAGAGAGGCTGAATACCGCGCTGAGTCAATGCGGTCTTAGCCTCTCTGGTCTCAACACTCTGTCTGATTTTGGATTTTTTTTTTTTTTTTTTCCAAAATCAGACTTGACACCAGAGAGGCTGAATACCGCACTGAGTCAATGCGGTCTTAGCCTCTCTGGTCTCAACACTCTGTCTGATTTTGGATTTTTTTTTTTTCTTCCAAAATCAGACTTGACACCAGAGAGGCTGAATACCGCACTGAGTCAATGCGGTCTTAGCCTCTCTGGTGTCAACACTGTCTGATTTTGGATTTTTTTTTTTTTTCAAAATCAGACTTGACACCAGAGAGGCTGAATACTGCACTGAGTCAATGCGGTCTTAGCCTCTCTGGTCTCAACACTCTGTCTGATTTTGGATTTTTTTTTTTTTTTTTCCAAAATCAGACTTGACACCAGAGAGGCTGAATACCGCACTGAGTCAATGCGGTCTTAGCCTCTCTGGTGTCAACACTCTGTCTGATTTTGGATTTTTTTTTTTTTTTTCCAAAATCAGACTTGACACCAGAGAGGCTGAATACCGCACTGAGTCAATGCGGTCTTAGCCTCTCTGGTGTCAACACTCTGTCTGATTTTGGATTTTTTTTTTTTTTTCCAAAATCAGACTTGACACCAGAGAGGCTGAATACCGCACTGAGTCAATGCGGTCTTAGCCTCTCTGGTCTCAACACTCTGTCTGATTTTGGATTTTTTTTTTTTTTTTTCCAAAATCAGACTTGACACCAGAGAGGCTGAATACCGCACTGAGTCAATGCGGTCTTAGCCTCTCTGGTCTCAACACTCTGTCTGATTTTGGATTTTTTTTTTTTTTTTTTTCAAAAATCAGACTTGACACCAGAGAGGCTGAATACCGCACTGAGTCAATGCGGTCTTAGCCTCTCTGGTGTCAACACTCTGTCTGATTTTGGATTTTTTTTTTTTTTTCCAAAATCAGACTTGACACCAGAGAGGCTGAATACCGCACTGAGTCAATGCGGTCTTAGCCTCTCTGGTCTCAACACTCTGTCTGATTTTGGATTTTTTTTTTTTTTTTTTCCAAAACCAGACTTGACACCAGAGAGGCTGAATACCGCGCTGAGTCAATGCGGTCTTAGCCTCTCTGGTCTCAACACTCTGTCTGATTTTGGATTTTTTTTTTTTTTTTTTCCAAAATCAGACTTGACACCAGAGAGGCTGAATACCGCACTGAGTCAATGCGGTCTTAGCCTCTCTGGTCTCAACACTCTGTCTGATTTTGGATTTTTTTTTTTTCTTCCAAAATCAGACTTGACACCAGAGAGGCTGAATACCGCACTGAGTCAATGCGGTCTTAGCCTCTCTGGTGTCAACACTGTCTGATTTTGGATTTTTTTTTTTTTTCAAAATCAGACTTGACACCAGAGAGGCTGAATACTGCACTGAGTCAATGCGGTCTTAGCCTCTCTGGTCTCAACACTCTGTCTGATTTTGGATTTTTTTTTTTTTTTTTCCAAAATCAGACTTGACACCAGAGAGGCTGAATACCGCACTGAGTCAATGCGGTCTTAGCCTCTCTGGTGTCAACACTCTGTCTGATTTTGGATTTTTTTTTTTTTTTTCCAAAATCAGACTTGACACCAGAGAGGCTGAATACCGCACTGAGTCAATGCGGTCTTAGCCTCTCTGGTGTCAACACTCTGTCTGATTTTGGATTTTTTTTTTTTTCCAAAATCAGACTTGACACCAGAGAGGCTGAATACTGCACTGAGTCAATGCGCTCTTAGCCTCTCTGGTGTCAACACTCTGTCTGATTTTGGATTTTTTTTTTTTTTTCCAAAATCAGACTTGACACCAGAGAGGCTGAATACCGCACTGAGTCAATGCGGTCTTAGCCTCTCTGGTGTCAACACTCTGTCTGATTTTGGATTTTTTTTTTTTTTTTTCCAAAATCAGACTTGACACCAGAGAGGCTGAATACTGCACTGAGTCAATGCGGTCTTAGCCTCTCTGGTCTCAACACTCTGTCTGATTTTGGATTTTTTTTTTTTTTTCCAAAATCAGACTTGACACCAGAGAGGCTGAATACCGCACTGAGTCAATGCGGTCTTAGCCTCTCTGGTCTCAACACTCTGTCTGATTTTGGATTTTTTTTTTTTTTTTTCCAAAATCAGACTTGACACCAGAGAGGCTGAATACCGCACTGAGTCAATGCGGTCTTAGCCTCTCTGGTCTCAACACTCTGTCTGATTTTGGATTTTTTTTTTTTTCCAAAATCAGACTTGACACCAGAGAGGCTGAATACCGCGCTGAGTCAATGCGGTCTTAGCCTCTCTGGTCTCAACACTCTGTCTGATTTTGGATTTTTTTTTTTTTTTTTTCCAAAATCAGACTTGACACCAGAGAGGCTGAATACCGCACTGAGTCAATGCGGTCTTAGCCTCTCTGGTCTCAACACTCTGTCTGATTTTGGATTTTTTTTTTTTCTTCCAAAATCAGACTTGACACCAGAGAGGCTGAATACCGCACTGAGTCAATGCGGTCTTAGCCTCTCTGGTGTCAACACTGTCTGATTTTGGATTTTTTTTTTTTTTCAAAATCAGACTTGCCAGAGAGGCTGAATACTGCACTGAGTCAATGCGGTCTTAGCCTCTCTGGTCTCAACACTCTGTCTGATTTTGGATTTTTTTTTTTTTTTTTCCAAAATCAGACTTGACACCAGAGAGGCTGAATACCGCACTGAGTCAATGCGGTCTTAGCCTCTCTGGTGTCAACACTCTGTCTGATTTTGGATTTTTTTTTTTTTTTTTCCAAAATCAGACTTGACACCAGAGAGGCTGAATACCGCACTGAGTCAATGCGGTCTTAGCCTCTCTGGTGTCAACACTCTGTCTGATTTTGGATTTTTTTTTTTTTCCAAAATCAGACTTGACACCAGAGAGGCTGAATACTGCACTGAGTCAATGCGCTCTTAGCCTCTCTGGTGTCAACACTCTGTCTGATTTTGGATTTTTTTTTTTTTTTCCAAAATCAGACTTGACACCAGAGAGGCTGAATACCGCACTGAGTCAATGCGGTCTTAGCCTCTCTGGTGTCAACACTCTGTCTGATTTTGGATTTTTTTTTTTTTTTTTTCCAAAATCAGACTTGACACCAGAGAGGCTGAATACCGCACTGAGTCAATGCGGTCTTAGCCTCTCTGGTCTCAACACTCTGTCTGATTTTGGATTTTTTTTTTTTTTTCCAAAATCAGACTTGACACCAGAGAGGCTGAATACCGCACTGAGTCAATGCGGTCTTAGCCTCTCTGGTCTCAACACTCTGTCTGATTTTGGATTTTTTTTTTTTTTTTTTCCAAAATCAGACTTGACACCAGAGAGGCTGAATACCGCACTGAGTCAATGCGGTCTTAGCCTCTCTGGTGTCAACACTCTGTCTGATTTTGGATTTTTTTTTTTTTTTCCAAAATCAGACTTGACACCAGAGAGGCTGAATACCGCACTGAGTCAATGCGGTCTTAGCCTCTCTGGTCTCAACACTCTGTCTGATTTTGGATTTTTTTTTTTTTTTCCAAAATCAGACTTGACACCAGAGAGGCTGAATACCGCACTCAGTCAATGCGGTCTTAGCCTCTCTTGTGTCAACACTCTGTCTGATTTTGGATTTTTTTTTTTTTTTTTCCAAAATCAGACTTGACACCAGAGAGGCTGAATACCGCACTGAGTCAATGCGGTCTTAGCCTCTCTGGTGTCAACACTCTGTCTGATTTTGGATTTTTTTTTTTTTTTCCAAAATCAGACTTGACACCAGAGAGGCTGAATACCGCACTGAGTCAATGCGGTCTTAGCCTCTCTGGTCTCAACACTCTGTCTGATTTTGGATTTTTTTTTTTTTTTTTTCCAAAACCAGACTTGACACATGAGAGGCTGAATACCGCGCTGAGTCAATGCGGTCTTAGCCTCTCTGGTCTCAACACTCTGTCTGATTTTGGATTTTTTTTTTTTTTTTTTCAAAAATCAGACTTGACACCAGAGAGGCTGAATACCGCACTGAGTCAATGCGGTCTTAGCCTCTCTGGTCTCCACACTCTGTCTGATTTTGGATTTTTTTTTTTTTCTTCCAAAATCAGACTTGACACCAGAGAGGCTGAATACCGCACTGAGTCAATGCGGTCTTAGCCTCTCTGGTGTCAACACTGTCTGATTTTGGATTTTTTTTTTTTTTCAAAATCAGACTTGACACCAGAGAGGCTGAATACTGCACTGAGTCAATGCGGTCTTAGCCTCTCTGGTCTCAACACTCTGTCTGATTTTGGATTTTTTTTTTTTTTTTTCCAAAATCAGACTTGACACCAGAGAGGCTGAATACCGCACTGAGTCAATGCGGTCTTAGCCTCTCTGGTGTCAACACTCTGTCTGATTTTGGATTTTTTTTTTTTTTTTTCCAAAATCAGACTTGACACCAGAGAGGCTGAATACCGCACTGAGTCAATGCGGTCTTAGCCTCTCTGGTGTCAACACTCTGTCTGATTTTGGATTTTTTTTTTTTTTCCAAAATCAGACTTGACACCAGAGAGGCTGAATACTGCACTGAGTCAATGCGCTCTTAGCCTCTCTGGTGTCAACACTCTGTCTGATTTTGGATTTTTTTTTTTTTTTCCAAAATCAGACTTGACACCAGAGAGGCTGAATACCGCACTGAGTCAATGCGGTCTTAGCCTCTCTGGTCTCAACACTCTGTCTGATTTTGGATTTTTTTTTTTTTCTTCCAAAATCAGACTTGACACCAGAGAGGCTGAATACCGCACTGAGTCAATGCGGTCTTAGCCTCTCTGGTGTCAACACTGTCTGATTTTGGATTTTTTTTTTTTTTCAAAATCAGACTTGACACCAGAGAGGCTGAATACTGCACTGAGTCAATGCGGTCTTAGCCTCTCTGGTCTCAACACTCTGTCTGATTTTGGATTTTTTTTTTTTTTTTTCCAAAATCAGACTTGACACCAGAGAGGCTGAATACCGCACTGAGTCAATGCGGTCTTAGCCTCTCTGGTGTCAACACTCTGTCTGATTTTGGATTTTTTTTTTTTTTTCCAAAATCAGACTTGACACCAGAGAGGCTGAATACCGCACTGAGTCAATGCGGTCTTAGCCTCTCTGGTGTCAACACTCTGTCTGATTTTGGATTTTTTTTTTTTTCCAAAATCAGACTTGACACCAGAGAGGCTGAATACTGCACTGAGTCAATGCGCTCTTAGCCTCTCTGGTGTCAACACTCTGTCTGATTTTGGATTTTTTTTTTTTTTTCCAAAATCAGACTTGACACCAGAGAGGCTGAATACCGCACTGAGTCAATGCGGTCTTAGCCTCTCTGGTGTCAACACTCTGTCTGATTTTGGATTTTTTTTTTTTTTTTTTCCAAAATCAGACTTGACACCAGAGAGGCTGAATACCGCACTGAGTCAATGCGGTCTTAGCCTCTCTGGTCTCAACACTCTGTCTGATTTTGGATTTTTTTTTTTTTTTCCAAAATCAGACTTGACACCAGAGAGGCTGAATACCGCACTGAGTCAATGCGGTCTTAGCCTCTCTGGTCTCAACACTCTGTCTGATTTTGGATTTTTTTTTTTTTTTTCCAAAATCAGACTTGACACCAGAGAGGCTGAATACCGCACTGAGTCAATGCGGTCTTAGCCTCTCTGGTCTCAACACTCTGTCTGATTTTGGATTTTTTTTTTTTTTTTCCAAAATCAGACTTGACACCAGAGAGGCTGAATACCGCACTGAGTCAATGCGGTCTTAGCCTCTCTGGTGTCAACACTCTGTCTGATTTTGGATTTTTTTTTTTTTCCAAAATCAGACTTGACACCAGAGAGGCTGAATACTGCACTGAGTCAATGCGGTCTTAGCCTCTCTGGTCTCAACACTCTGTCTGATTTTGGATTTTTTTTTTTTTTTTCCAAAATCAGACTTGACACCAGAGAGGCTGAATACCGCACTGAGTCAATGCGGTCTTAGCCTCTCTGGTGTCAACACTCTGTCTGATTTTGGATTTTTTTTTTTTTTTTCCAAAATCAGACTTGACACCAGAGAGGCTGAATACCGCACTGAGTCAATGCGGTCTTAGCCTCTCTGGTGTCAACACTCTGTCTGATTTTGGATTTTTTTTTTTTTTCCAAAATCAGACTTGACACCAGAGAGGCTGAATACTGCACTGAGTCAATGCGCTCTTAGCCTCTCTGGTGTCAACACTCTGTCTGATTTTGGATTTTTTTTTTTTTTTTCCAAAATCAGACTTGACACCAGAGAGGCTGAATACCGCACTGAGTCAATGCGGTCTTAGCCTCTCTGGTGTCAACACTCTGTCTGATTTTGGATTTTTTTTTTTTTTTTTCCAAAATCAGACTTGACACCAGAGAGGCTGAATACCGCACTGAGTCAATGCGGTCTTAGCCTCTCTGGTCTCAACACTCTGTCTGATTTTGGATTTTTTTTTTTTTTTTCCAAAATCAGACTTGACACCAGAGAGGCTGAATACCGCACTGAGTCAATGCGGTCTTAGCCTCTCTGGTCTCAACACTCTGTCTGATTTTGGATTTTTTTTTTTTTTTCCAAAATCAGACTTGACACCAGAGAGGCTGAATACCGCACTGAGTCAATGCGGTCTTAGCCTCTCTGGTCTCAACACTCTGTCTGATTTTGGATTTTTTTTTTTTTTTTCCAAAATCAGACTTGACACCAGAGAGGCTGAATACCGCACTGAGTCAATGCGGTCTTAGCCTCTCTGGTGTCAACACTCTGTCTGATTTTGGATTTTTTTTTTTTTCCAAAATCAGACTTGACACCAGAGAGGCTGAATACTGCACTGAGTCAATGCGGTCTTAGCCTCTCTGGTCTCAACACTCTGTCTGATTTTGGATTTTTTTTTTTTTTCCAAAAATCAGACTTGACACCAGAGAGGCTGAATACCGCACTGAGTCAATGCGGTCTTAGCCTCTCTGGTGTCAACACTCTGTCTGATTTTGGATTTTTTTTTTTTTCCAAAATCAGACTTGACACCAGAGAGGCTGAATACTGCACTGAGTCAATGCGCTCTTAGCCTCTCTGGTGTCAACACTCTGTCTGATTTTGGATTTTTTTTTTTTTTTCCAAAATCAGACTTGACACCAGAGAGGCTGAATACCGCACTGAGTCAATGCGGTCTTAGCCTCTCTGGTGTCAACACTCTGTCTGATTTTGGATTTTTTTTTTTTTTTTTTCCAAAATCAGACTTGACACCAGAGAGGCTGAATACCGCACTGAGTCAATGCGGTCTTAGCCTCTCTGGTCTCAACACTCTGTCTGATTTTGGATTTTTTTTTTTTTTTTTTCCAAAATCAGACTTGACACCAGAGAGGCTGAATACCGCACTGAGTCAATGCGGTCTTAGCCTCTCTGGTCTCAACACTCTGTCTGATTTTGGATTTTTTTTTTTTTTTCCAAAATCAGACTTGACACCAGAGAGGCTGAATACCGCACTGAGTCAATGCGGTCTTAGCCTCTCTGGTCTCAACACTCTGTCTGATTTTGGATTTTTTTTTTTTTTTTCCAAAATCAGACTTGACACCAGAGAGGCTGAATACCGCACTGAGTCAATGCGGTCTTAGCCTCTCTGGTGTCAACACTCTGTCTGATTTTGGATTTTTTTTTTTTTTTCCAAAATCAGACTTGACACCAGAGAGGCTGAATACCGCACTGAGTCAATGCGGTCTTAGCCTCTCTGGTCTCAACACTCTGTCTGATTTTGGATTTTTTTTTTTTTTTTCCAAAATCAGACTTGACACCAGAGAGGCTGAATACCGCACTCAGTCAATGCGGTCTTAGCCTCTCTTGTGTCAACACTCTGTCTGATTTTGGATTTTTTTTTTTTTTTTCCAAAATCAGACTTGACACCAGAGAGGCTGAATACCGCACTGAGTCAATGCGGTCTTAGCCTCTCTGGTCTCAACACTCTGTCTGATTTTGGATTTTTTTTTTTTTTTTTTTCAAAAATCAGACTTGACACCAGAGAGGCTGAATACCGCACTGAGTCAATGCGGTCTTAGCCTCTCTGGTGTCAACACTCTGTCTGATTTTGGATTTTTTTTTTTTTTTTCCAAAATCAGACTTGACACCAGAGAGGCTGAATACCGCACTGAGTCAATGCGGTCTTAGCCTCTCTGGTCTCAACACTCTGTCTGATTTTGGATTTTTTTTTTTTTTTTTTCCAAAACCAGACTTGACACCAGAGAGGCTGAATACCGCGCTGAGTCAATGCGGTCTTAGCCTCTCTGGTCTCAACACTCTGTCTGATTTTGGATTTTTTTTTTTTTTTTTTCAAAATCAGACTTGACACCAGAGAGGCTGAATACCGCACTGAGTCAATGCGGTCTTAGCCTCTCTGGTCTCAACACTCTGTCTGATTTTGGATTTTTTTTTTTTTCTTCCAAAATCAGACTTGACACCAGAGAGGCTGAATACCGCACTGAGTCAATGCGGTCTTAGCCTCTCTGGTGTCAACACTGTCTGATTTTGGATTTTTTTTTTTTTTCAAAATCAGACTTGACACCAGAGAGGCTGAATACTGCACTGAGTCAATGCGGTCTTAGCCTCTCTGGTCTCAACACTCTGTCTGATTTTGGATTTTTTTTTTTTTTTTCCCAAAATCAGACTTGACACCAGAGAGGCTGAATACCGCACTGAGTCAATGCGGTCTTAGCCTCTCTGGTGTCAACACTCTGTCTGATTTTGGATTTTTTTTTTTTTTTTCCAAAATCAGACTTGACACCAGAGAGGCTGAATACCGCACTGAGTCAATGCGGTCTTAGCCTCTCTGGTGTCAACACTCTGTCTGATTTTGGATTTTTTTTTTTTTTCCAAAATCAGACTTGACACCAGAGAGGCTGAATACTGCACTGAGTCAATGCGCTCTTAGCCTCTCTGGTGTCAACACTCTGTCTGATTTTGGATTTTTTTTTTTTTTTTCCAAAATCAGACTTGACACCAGAGAGGCTGAATACCGCACTGAGTCAATGCGGTCTTAGCCTCTCTGGTGTCAACACTCTGTCTGATTTTGGATTTTTTTTTTTTTTTTTTCCAAAATCAGACTTGACACCAGAGAGGCTGAATACTGCACTGAGTCAATGCGGTCTTAGCCTCTCTGGTCTCAACACTCTGTCTGATTTTGGATTTTTTTTTTTTTTTCCAAAATCAGACTTGACACCAGAGAGGCTGAATACCGCACTGAGTCAATGCGGTCTTAGCCTCTCTGGTCTCAACACTCTGTCTGATTTTGGATTTTTTTTTTTTTTTTTCCAAAATCAGACTTGACACCAGAGAGGCTGAATACCGCACTGAGTCAATGCGGTCTTAGCCTCTCTGGTCTCAACACTCTGTCTGATTTTGGATTTTTTTTTTTTTTTTTCCAAAACCAGACTTGACACCAGAGAGGCTGAATACCGCGCTGAGTCAATGCGGTCTTAGCCTCTCTGGTCTCAACACTCTGTCTGATTTTGGATTTTTTTTTTTTTTTTTTCCAAAATCAGACTTGACACCAGAGAGGCTGAATACCGCACTGAGTCAATGCGGTCTTAGCCTCTCTGGTCTCAACACTCTGTCTGATTTTGGATTTTTTTTTTTTCTTCCAAAATCAGACTTGACACCAGAGAGGCTGAATACCGCACTGAGTCAATGCGGTCTTAGCCTCTCTGGTGTCAACACTGTCTGATTTTGGATTTTTTTTTTTTTTCAAAATCAGACTTGACACCAGAGAGGCTGAATACTGCACTGAGTCAATGCGGTCTTAGCCTCTCTGGTCTCAACACTCTGTCTGATTTTGGATTTTTTTTTTTTTTTTTCCAAAATCAGACTTGACACCAGAGAGGCTGAATACCGCACTGAGTCAATGCGGTCTTAGCCTCTCTGGTGTCAACACTCTGTCTGATTTTGGATTTTTTTTTTTTTTTTCCAAAATCAGACTTGACACCAGAGAGGCTGAATACCGCACTGAGTCAATGCGGTCTTAGCCTCTCTGGTGTCAACACTCTGTCTGATTTTGGATTTTTTTTTTTTTCCAAAATCAGACTTGACACCAGAGAGGCTGAATACTGCACTGAGTCAATGCGCTCTTAGCCTCTCTGGTGTCAACACTCTGTCTGATTTTGGATTTTTTTTTTTTTTTCCAAAATCAGACTTGACACCAGAGAGGCTGAATACCGCACTGAGTCAATGCGGTCTTAGCCTCTCTGGTGTCAACACTCTGTCTGATTTTGGATTTTTTTTTTTTTTTTTTCCAAAATCAGACTTGACACCAGAGAGGCTGAATACCGCACTGAGTCAATGCGGTCTTAGCCTCTCTGGTCTCAACACTCTGTCTGATTTTGGATTTTTTTTTTTTTTTCCAAAATCAGACTTGACACCAGAGAGGCTGAATACCGCACTGAGTCAATGCGGTCTTAGCCTCTCTGGTCTCAACACTCTGTCTGATTTTGGATTTTTTTTTTTTTTTTCCAAAATCAGACTTGACACCAGAGAGGCTGAATACCGCACTGAGTCAATGCGGTCTTAGCCTCTCTGGTGTCAACACTCTGTCTGATTTTGGATTTTTTTTTTTTTTTCCAAAATCAGACTTGACACCAGAGAGGCTGAATACCGCACTGAGTCAATGCGGTCTTAGCCTCTCTGGTCTCAACACTCTGTCTGATTTTGGATTTTTTTTTTTTTTTTCCAAAATCAGACTTGACACCAGAGAGGCTGAATACCGCACTCAGTCAATGCGGTCTTAGCCTCTCTTGTGTCAACACTCTGTCTGATTTTGGATTTTTTTTTTTTTTTTCCAAAATCAGACTTGACACCAGAGAGGCTGAATACCGCACTGAGTCAATGCGGTCTTAGCCTCTCTGGTGTCAACACTCTGTCTGATTTTGGATTTTTTTTTTTTTTTCCAAAATCAGACTTGACACCAGAGAGGCTGAATACCGCACTGAGTCAATGCGGTCTTAGCCTCTCTGGTCTCAACACTCTGTCTGATTTTGGATTTTTTTTTTTTTTTTTTCCAAAACCAGACTTGACACCAGAGAGGCTGAATACCGCGCTGAGTCAATGCGGTCTTAGCCTCTCTGGTCTCAACACTCTGTCTGATTTTGGATTTTTTTTTTTTTCTTCCAAAATCAGACTTGACACCAGAGAGGCTGAATACCGCACTGAGTCAATGCGGTCTTAGCCTCTCTGGTGTCAACACTGTCTGATTTTGGATTTTTTTTTTTTTTCAAAATCAGACTTGACACCAGAGAGGCTGAATACTGCACTGAGTCAATGCGGTCTTAGCCTCTCTGGTCTCAACACTCTGTCTGATTTTGGATTTTTTTTTTTTTTTTTCCAAAATCAGACTTGACACCAGAGAGGCTGAATACCGCACTGAGTCAATGCGGTCTTAGCCTCTCTGGTGTCAACACTCTGTCTGATTTTGGATTTTTTTTTTTTTTTTTCCAAAATCAGACTTGACACCAGAGAGGCTGAATACCGCACTGAGTCAATGCGGTCTTAGCCTCTCTGGTGTCAACACTCTGTCTGATTTTGGATTTTTTTTTTTTTTTCCAAAATCAGACTTGACACCAGAGAGGCTGAATACCGCACTGAGTCAATGCGGTCTTAGCCTCTCTGGTCTCAACACTCTGTCTGATTTTGGATTTTTTTTTTTTTTTTTTCCAAAACCAGACTTGACACCAGAGAGGCTGAATACCGCGCTGAGTCAATGCGGTCTTAGCCTCTCTGGTCTCAACACTCTGTCTGATTTTGGATTTTTTTTTTTTTTTTTTCAAAAATCAGACTTGACACCAGAGAGGCTGAATACCGCACTGAGTCAATGCGGTCTTAGCCTCTCTGGTCTCAACACTCTGTCTGATTTTGGATTTTTTTTTTTTTCTTCCAAAATCAGACTTGACACCAGAGAGGCTGAATACCGCACTGAGTCAATGCGGTCTTAGCCTCTCTGGTGTCAACACTGTCTGATTTTGGATTTTTTTTTTTTTTCAAAATCAGACTTGACACCAGAGAGGCTGAATACTGCACTGAGTCAATGCGGTCTTAGCCTCTCTGGTCTCAACACTCTGTCTGATTTTGGATTTTTTTTTTTTTTTTTCCCAAAATCAGACTTGACACCAGAGAGGCTGAATACCGCACTGAGTCAATGCGGTCTTAGCCTCTCTGGTGTCAACACTCTGTCTGATTTTGGATTTTTTTTTTTTTTTTCCAAAATCAGACTTGACACCAGAGAGGCTGAATACCGCACTGAGTCAATGCGGTCTTAGCCTCTCTGGTGTCAACACTCTGTCTGATTTTGGATTTTTTTTTTTTTTCCAAAATCAGACTTGACACCAGAGAGGCTGAATACTGCACTGAGTCAATGCGCTCTTAGCCTCTCTGGTGTCAACACTCTGTCTGATTTTGGATTTTTTTTTTTTTTTTCCAAAATCAGACTTGACACCAGAGAGGCTGAATACCGCACTGAGTCAATGCGGTCTTAGCCTCTCTGGTCTCAACACTCTGTCTGATTTTGGATTTTTTTTTTTTCTTCCAAAATCAGACTTGACACCAGAGAGGCTGAATACCGCACTGAGTCAATGCGGTCTTAGCCTCTCTGGTGTCAACACTGTCTGATTTTGGATTTTTTTTTTTTTTCAAAATCAGACTTGACACCAGAGAGGCTGAATACTGCACTGAGTCAATGCGGTCTTAGCCTCTCTGGTCTCAACACTCTGTCTGATTTTGGATTTTTTTTTTTTTTTTTCCAAAATCAGACTTGACACCAGAGAGGCTGAATACCGCACTGAGTCAATGCGGTCTTAGCCTCTCTGGTGTCAACACTCTGTCTGATTTTGGATTTTTTTTTTTTTTTTCCAAAATCAGACTTGACACCAGAGAGGCTGAATACCGCACTGAGTCAATGCGGTCTTAGCCTCTCTGGTGTCAACACTCTGTCTGATTTTGGATTTTTTTTTTTTTTCCAAAATCAGACTTGACACCAGAGAGGCTGAATACTGCACTGAGTCAATGCGCTCTTAGCCTCTCTGGTGTCAACACTCTGTCTGATTTTGGATTTTTTTTTTTTTTTCCAAAATCAGACTTGACACCAGAGAGGCTGAATACCGCACTGAGTCAATGCGGTCTTAGCCTCTCTGGTGTCAACACTCTGTCTGATTTTGGATTTTTTTTTTTTTTTTTTCCAAAATCAGACTTGACACCAGAGAGGCTGAATACCGCACTGAGTCAATGCGGTCTTAGCCTCTCTGGTCTCAACACTCTGTCTGATTTTGGATTTTTTTTTTTTTTTTCCAAAATCAGACTTGACACCAGAGAGGCTGAATACCGCACTGAGTCAATGCGGTCTTAGCCTCTCTGGTCTCAACACTCTGTCTGATTTTGGATTTTTTTTTTTTTTTTCCAAAATCAGACTTGACACCAGAGAGGCTGAATACCGCACTGAGTCAATGCGGTCTTAGCCTCTCTGGTGTCAACACTCTGTCTGATTTTGGATTTTTTTTTTTTTTTCCAAAATCAGACTTGACACCAGAGAGGCTGAATACCGCACTGAGTCAATGCGGTCTTAGCCTCTCTGGTCTCAACACTCTGTCTGATTTTGGATTTTTTTTTTTTTTTTCCAAAATCAGACTTGACACCAGAGAGGCTGAATACCGCACTCAGTCAATGCGGTCTTAGCCTCTCTTGTGTCAACACTCTGTCTGATTTTGGATTTTTTTTTTTTTTTTCCAAAATCAGACTTGACACCAGAGAGGCTGAATACCGCACTGAGTCAATGCGGTCTTAGCCTCTCTGGTGTCAACACTCTGTCTGATTTTGGATTTTTTTTTTTTTTTCCAAAATCAGACTTGACACCAGAGAGGCTGAATACCGCACTGAGTCAATGCGGTCTTAGCCTCTCTGGTCTCAACACTCTGTCTGATTTTGGATTTTTTTTTTTTTTTTTTCCAAAACCAGACTTGACACCAGAGAGGCTGAATACCGCGCTGAGTCAATGCGGTCTTAGCCTCTCTGGTCTCAACACTCTGTCTGATTTTGGATTTTTTTTTTTTTCTTCCAAAATCAGACTTGACACCAGAGAGGCTGAATACCGCACTGAGTCAATGCGGTCTTAGCCTCTCTGGTGTCAACACTGTCTGATTTTGGATTTTTTTTTTTTTTCAAAATCAGACTTGACACCAGAGAGGCTGAATACTGCACTGAGTCAATGCGGTCTTAGCCTCTCTGGTCTCAACAGTCTGTCTGATTTTGGATTTTTTTTTTTTTTTTTCCAAAATCAGACTTGACACCAGAGAGGCTGAATACCGCACTGAGTCAATGCGGTCTTAGCCTCTCTGGTGTCAACACTCTGTCTGATTTTGGATTTTTTTTTTTTTTTTTCCAAAATCAGACTTGACACCAGAGAGGCTGAATACCGCACTGAGTCAATGCGGTCTTAGCCTCTCTGGTGTCAACACTCTGTCTGATTTTGGATTTTTTTTTTTTTCCAAAATCAGACTTGACACCAGAGAGGCTGAATACTGCACTGAGTCAATGCGCTCTTAGCCTCTCTGGTGTCAACACTCTGTCTGATTTTGGATTTTTTTTTTTTTTTTCCAAAATCAGACTTGACACCAGAGAGGCTGAATACCGCACTGAGTCAATGCGGTCTTAGCCTCTCTGGTCTCAACACTCTGTCTGATTTTGGATTTTTTTTTTTTCTTCCAAAATCAGACTTGACACCAGAGAGGCTGAATACCGCACTGAGTCAATGCGGTCTTAGCCTCTCTGGTGTCAACACTGTCTGATTTTGGATTTTTTTTTTTTTTCAAAATCAGACTTGACACCAGAGAGGCTGAATACTGCACTGAGTCAATGCGGTCTTAGCCTCTCTGGTCTCAACACTCTGTCAGATTTTGGATTTTTTTTTTTTTTTTTCCAAAATCAGACTTGACACCAGAGAGGCTGAATACCGCACTGAGTCAATGCGGTCTTAGCCTCTCTGGTGTCAACACTCTGTCTGATTTTGGATTTTTTTTTTTTTTTTCCGAAATCAGACTTGACACCAGAGAGGCTGAATACCGCACTGAGTCAATGCGGTCTTAGCCTCTCTGGTGTCAACACTCTGTCTGATTTTGGATTTTTTTTTTTTCCAAAATCAGACTTGACACCAGAGAGGCTGAATACTGCACTGAGTCAATGCGCTCTTAGCCTCTCTGGTGTCAACACTCTGTCTGATTTTGGATTTTTTTTTTTTTTTCCAAAATCAGACTTGACACCAGAGAGGCTGAATACCGCACTGAGTCAATGCGGTCTTAGCCTCTCTGGTGTCAACACTCTGTCTGATTTTGGATTTTTTTTTTTTTTTTTTCCAAAATCAGACTTGACACCAGAGAGGCTGAATACCGCACTGAGTCAATGCGGTCTTAGCCTCTCTGGTCTCAACACTCTGTCTGATTTTGGATTTTTTTTTTTTTTTCCAAAATCAGACTTGACACCAGAGAGGCTGAATACCGCACTGAGTCAATGCGGTCTTAGCCTCTCTGGTCTCAACACTCTGTCTGATTTTGGATTTTTTTTTTTTTTTCCAAAATCAGACTTGACACCAGAGAGGCTGAATACCGCACTGAGTCAATGCGGTCTTAGCCTCTCTGGTGTCAACACTCTGTCTGATTTTGGATTTTTTTTTTTTTCCAAAATCAGACTTGACACCAGAGAGGCTGAATACTGCACTGAGTCAATGCGGTCTTAGCCTCTCTGGTCTCAACACTCTGTCTGATTTTGGATTTTTTTTTTTTTCCAAAAATCAGACTTGACACCAGAGAGGCTGAATACCGCACTGAGTCAATGCGGTCTTAGCCTCTCTGGTGTCAACACTCTGTCTGATTTTGGATTTTTTTTTTTTTTTCCAAAATCAGACTTGACACCAGAGAGGCTGAATACCGCACTGAGTCAATGCGGTCTTAGCATCTCTGGTCTCAACACTCTGTCTGATTTTGGATTTTTTTTTTTTTTTTTCCAAAACCAGACTTGACACCAGAGAGGCTGAATACCGCGCTGAGTCAATGCGGTCTTAGCCTCTCTGGTCTCAACACTCTGTCTGATTTTGGATTTTTTTTTTTTTTTTTTCCAAAATCAGACTTGACACCAGAGAGGCTGAATACCGCACTGAGTCAATGCGGTCTTAGCCTCTCTGGTCTCAACACTCTGTCTGATTTTGGATTTTTTTTTTTTCTTCCAAAATCAGACTTGACACCAGAGAGGCTGAATACCGCACTGAGTCAATGCGGTCTTAGCCTCTCTGGTGTCAACACTGTCTGATTTTGGATTTTTTTTTTTTTTCAAAATCAGACTTGACACCAGAGAGGCTGAATACTGCACTGAGTCAATGCGGTCTTAGCCTCTCTGGTCTCAACACTCTGTCTGATTTTGGATTTTTTTTTTTTTTTTTCCAAAATCAGACTTGACACCAGAGAGGCTGAATACCGCACTGAGTCAATGCGGTCTTAGCCTCTCTGGTGTCAACACTCTGTCTGATTTTGGATTTTTTTTTTTTTTTTCCAAAATCAGACTTGACACCAGAGAGGCTGAATACCGCACTGAGTCAATGCGGTCTTAGCCTCTCTGGTGTCAACACTCTGTCTGATTTTGGATTTTTTTTTTTTTTTCCAAAATCAGACTTGACACCAGAGAGGCTGAATACCGCACTGAGTCAATGCGGTCTTAGCCTCTCTGGTCTCAACACTCTGTCTGATTTTGGATTTTTTTTTTTTTTTTCCAAAATCAGACTTGACACCAGAGAGGCTGAATACCGCACTGAGTCAATGCGGTCTTAGCCTCTCTGGTCTCAACACTCTGTCTGATTTTGGATTTTTTTTTTTTTTTTTTTCAAAAATCAGACTTGACACCAGAGAGGCTGAATACCGCACTGAGTCAATGCGGTCTTAGCCTCTCTGGTGTCAACACTCTGTCTGATTTTGGATTTTTTTTTTTTTTTCCAAAATCAGACTTGACACCAGAGAGGCTGAATACCGCACTGAGTCAATGCGGTCTTAGCCTCTCTGGTCTCAACACTCTGTCTGATTTTGGATTTTTTTTTTTTTTTTTTCCAAAACCAGACTTGACACCAGAGAGGCTGAATACCGCGCTGAGTCAATGCGGTCTTAGCCTCTCTGGTCTCAACACTCTGTCTGATTTTGGATTTTTTTTTTTTTTTTTTCCAAAATCAGACTTGACACCAGAGAGGCTGAATACCGCACTGAGTCAATGCGGTCTTAGCCTCTCTGGTCTCAACACTCTGTCTGATTTTGGATTTTTTTTTTTTCTTCCAAAATCAGACTTGACACCAGAGAGGCTGAATACCGCACTGAGTCAATGCGGTCTTAGCCTCTCTGGTGTCAACACTGTCTGATTTTGGATTTTTTTTTTTTTTCAAAATCAGACTTGACACCAGAGAGGCTGAATACTGCACTGAGTCAATGCGGTCTTAGCCTCTCTGGTCTCAACACTCTGTCTGATTTTGGATTTTTTTTTTTTTTTTTCCAAAATCAGACTTGACACCAGAGAGGCTGAATACCGCACTGAGTCAATGCGGTCTTAGCCTCTCTGGTGTCAACACTCTGTCTGATTTTGGATTTTTTTTTTTTTTTTCCAAAATCAGACTTGACACCAGAGAGGCTGAATACCGCACTGAGTCAATGCGGTCTTAGCCTCTCTGGTGTCAACACTCTGTCTGATTTTGGATTTTTTTTTTTTTTCCAAAATCAGACTTGACACCAGAGAGGCTGAATACTGCACTGAGTCAATGCGCTCTTAGCCTCTCTGGTGTCAACACTCTGTCTGATTTTGGATTTTTTTTTTTTTTTTCCAAAATCAGACTTGACACCAGAGAGGCTGAATACCGCACTGAGTCAATGCGGTCTTAGCCTCTCTGGTGTCAACACTCTGTCTGATTTTGGATTTTTTTTTTTTTTTTTCCAAAATCAGACTTGACACCAGAGAGGCTGAATACTGCACTGAGTCAATGCGGTCTTAGCCTCTCTGGTCTCAACACTCTGTCTGATTTTGGATTTTTTTTTTTTTTTCCAAAATCAGACTTGACACCAGAGAGGCTGAATACCGCACTGAGTCAATGCGGTCTTAGCCTCTCTGGTCTCAACACTCTGTCTGATTTTGGATTTTTTTTTTTTTTTTTCCAAAATCAGACTTGACACCAGAGAGGCTGAATACCGCACTGAGTCAATGCGGTCTTAGCCTCTCTGGTCTCAACACTCTGTCTGATTTTGGATTTTTTTTTTTTTCCAAAATCAGACTTGACACCAGAGAGGCTGAATACCGCGCTGAGTCAATGCGGTCTTAGCCTCTCTGGTCTCAACACTCTGTCTGATTTTGGATTTTTTTTTTTTTTTTTTCCAAAATCAGACTTGACACCAGAGAGGCTGAATACCGCACTGAGTCAATGCGGTCTTAGCCTCTCTGGTCTCAACACTCTGTCTGATTTTGGATTTTTTTTTTTTCTTCCAAAATCAGACTTGACACCAGAGAGGCTGAATACCGCACTGAGTCAATGCGGTCTTAGCCTCTCTGGTGTCAACACTGTCTGATTTTGGATTTTTTTTTTTTTTCAAAATCAGACTTGACACCAGAGAGGCTGAATACTGCACTGAGTCAATGCGGTCTTAGCCTCTCTGGTCTCAACACTCTGTCTGATTTTGGATTTTTTTTTTTTTTTTTCCAAAATCAGACTTGACACCAGAGAGGCTGAATACCGCACTGAGTCAATGCGGTCTTAGCCTCTCTGGTGTCAACACTCTGTCTGATTTTGGATTTTTTTTTTTTTTTTCCAAAATCAGACTTGACACCAGAGAGGCTGAATACCGCACTGAGTCAATGCGGTCTTAGCCTCTCTGGTGTCAACACTCTGTCTGATTTTGGATTTTTTTTTTTTTTCCAAAATCAGACTTGACACCAGAGAGGCTGAATACTGCACTGAGTCAATGCGCTCTTAGCCTCTCTGGTGTCAACACTCTGTCTGATTTTGGATTTTTTTTTTTTTTTCCAAAATCAGACTTGACACCAGAGAGGCTGAATACCGCACTGAGTCAATGCGGTCTTAGCCTCTCTGGTGTCAACACTCTGTCTGATTTTGGATTTTTTTTTTTTTTTTTCCAAAATCAGACTTGACACCAGAGAGGCTGAATACCGCACTGAGTCAATGCGGTCTTAGCCTCTCTGGTCTCAACACTCTGTCTGATTTTGGATTTTTTTTTTTTTTTCCAAAATCAGACTTGACACCAGAGAGGCTGAATACCGCACTGAGTCAATGCGGTCTTAGCCTCTCTGGTCTCAACACTCTGTCTGATTTTGGATTTTTTTTTTTTTTTTCCAAAATCAGACTTGACACCAGAGAGGCTGAATACCGCACTGAGTCAATGCGGTCTTAGCCTCTCTGGTGTCAACACTCTGTCTGATTTTGGATTTTTTTTTTTTTTTTCCAAAATCAGACTTGACACCAGAGAGGCTGAATACCGCACTGAGTCAATGCGGTCTTAGCCTCTCTGGTCTCAACACTCTGTCTGATTTTGGATTTTTTTTTTTTTTTTCCAAAATCAGACTTGACACCAGAGAGGCTGAATACCGCACTCAGTCAATGCGGTCTTAGCATCTCTGGTCTCAACACTCTGTCTGATTTTGGATTTTTTTTTTTTTTTTTTCCAAAACCAGACTTGACACCAGAGAGGCTGAATACCGCGCTGAGTCAATGCGGTCTTAGCCTCTCTGGTCTCAACACTCTGTCTGATTTTGGATTTTTTTTTTTTTTTTTTCCAAAATCAGACTTGACACCAGAGAGGCTGAATACCGCACTGAGTCAATGCGGTCTTAGCCTCTCTGGTCTCAACACTCTGTCTGATTTTGGATTTTTTTTTTTTCTTCCAAAATCAGACTTGACACCAGAGAGGCTGAATACCGCACTGAGTCAATGCGGTCTTAGCCTCTCTGGTGTCAACACTGTCTGATTTTGGATTTTTTTTTTTTTTCAAAATCAGACTTGACACCAGAGAGGCTGAATACTGCACTGAGTCAATGCGGTCTTAGCCTCTCTGGTCTCAACACTCTGTCTGATTTTGGATTTTTTTTTTTTTTTTTCCAAAATCAGACTTGACACCAGAGAGGCTGAATACCGCACTGAGTCAATGCGGTCTTAGCCTCTCTGGTGTCAACACTCTGTCTGATTTTGGATTTTTTTTTTTTTTTTCCAAAATCAGACTTGACACCAGAGAGGCTGAATACCGCACTGAGTCAATGCGGTCTTAGCCTCTCTGGTGTCAACACTCTGTCTGATTTTGGATTTTTTTTTTTTTTTCCAAAATCAGACTTGACACCAGAGAGGCTGAATACCGCACTGAGTCAATGCGGTCTTAGCCTCTCTGGTCTCAACACTCTGTCTGATTTTGGATTTTTTTTTTTTTTTTCCAAAATCAGACTTGACACCAGAGAGGCTGAATACCGCACTCAGTCAATGCGGTCTTAGCCTCTCTTGTGTCAACACTCTGTCTGATTTTGGATTTTTTTTTTTTTTTTCCAAAATCAGACTTGACACCAGAGAGGCTGAATACCGCACTGAGTCAATGCGGTCTTAGCCTCTCTGGTCTCAACACTCTGTCTGATTTTGGATTTTTTTTTTTTTTTTTTTCAAAAATCAGACTTGACACCAGAGAGGCTGAATACCGCACTGAGTCAATGCGGTCTTAGCCTCTCTGGTGTCAACACTCTGTCTGATTTTGGATTTTTTTTTTTTTTTTCCAAAATCAGACTTGACACCAGAGAGGCTGAATACCGCACTGAGTCAATGCGGTCTTAGCCTCTCTGGTCTCAACACTCTGTCTGATTTTGGATTTTTTTTTTTTTTTTTTCCAAAACCAGACTTGACACCAGAGAGGCTGAATACCGCGCTGAGTCAATGCGGTCTTAGCCTCTCTGGTCTCAACACTCTGTCTGATTTTGGATTTTTTTTTTTTTTTTTTCAAAAATCAGACTTGACACCAGAGAGGCTGAATACCGCACTGAGTCAATGCGGTCTTAGCCTCTCTGGTCTCAACACTCTGTCTGATTTTGGATTTTTTTTTTTTCTTCCAAAATCAGACTTGACACCAGAGAGGCTGAATACCGCACTGAGTCAATGCGGTCTTAGCCTCTCTGGTGTCAACACTGTCTGATTTTGGATTTTTTTTTTTTTTCAAAATCAGACTTGACACCAGAGAGGCTGAATACTGCACTGAGTCAATGCGGTCTTAGCCTCTCTGGTCTCAACACTCTGTCTGATTTTGGATTTTTTTTTTTTTTTTTCCAAAATCAGACTTGACACCAGAGAGGCTGAATACCGCACTGAGTCAATGCGGTCTTAGCCTCTCTGGTGTCAACACTCTGTCTGATTTTGGATTTTTTTTTTTTTTTTCCAAAATCAGACTTGACACCAGAGAGGCTGAATACCGCACTGAGTCAATGCGGTCTTAGCCTCTCTGGTGTCAACACTCTGTCTGATTTTGGATTTTTTTTTTTTTTCCAAAATCAGACTTGACACCAGAGAGGCTGAATACTGCACTGAGTCAATGCGCTCTTAGCCTCTCTGGTGTCAACACTCTGTCTGATTTTGGATTTTTTTTTTTTTTTCCAAAATCAGACTTGACACCAGAGAGGCTGAATACCGCACTGAGTCAATGCGGTCTTAGCCTCTCTGGTGTCAACACTCTGTCTGATTTTGGATTTTTTTTTTTTTTTTTTCCAAAATCAGACTTGACACCAGAGAGGCTGAATACTGCACTGAGTCAATGCGGTCTTAGCCTCTCTGGTCTCAACACTCTGTCTGATTTTGGATTTTTTTTTTTTTTTCCAAAATCAGACTTGACACCAGAGAGGCTGAATACCGCACTGAGTCAATGCGGTCTTAGCCTCTCTGGTCTCAACACTCTGTCTGATTTTGGAATTTTTTTTTTTTTTTTCCAAAATCAGACTTGACACCAGAGAGGCTGAATACCGCACTGAGTCAATGCGGTCTTAGCCTCTCTGGTCTCAACACTCTGTCTGATTTTGGATTTTTTTTTTTTTTCCAAAATCAGACTTGACACCAGAGAGGCTGAATACCGCGCTGAGTCAATGCGGTCTTAGCCTCTCTGGTCTCAACACTCTGTCTGATTTTGGATTTTTTTTTTTTTTTTTTCCAAAATCAGACTTGACACCAGAGAGGCTGAATACCGCACTGAGTCAATGCGGTCTTAGCCTCTCTGGTCTCAACACTCTGTCTGATTTTGGATTTTTTTTTTTTCTTCCAAAATCAGACTTGACACCAGAGAGGCTGAATACCGCACTGAGTCAATGCGGTCTTAGCCTCTCTGGTGTCAACACTGTCTGATTTTGGATTTTTTTTTTTTTTCAAAATCAGACTTGACACCAGAGAGGCTGAATACTGCACTGAGTCAATGCGGTCTTAGCCTCTCTGGTCTCAACACTCTGTCTGATTTTGGATTTTTTTTTTTTTTTTTCCAAAATCAGACTTGACACCAGAGAGGCTGAATACCGCACTGAGTCAATGCGGTCTTAGCCTCTCTGGTGTCAACACTCTGTCTGATTTTGGATTTTTTTTTTTTTTTTCCAAAATCAGACTTGACACCAGAGAGGCTGAATACCGCACTGAGTCAATGCGGTCTTAGCCTCTCTGGTGTCAACACTCTGTCTGATTTTGGATTTTTTTTTTTTTCCAAAATCAGACTTGACACCAGAGAGGCTGAATACTGCACTGAGTCAATGCGCTCTTAGCCTCTCTGGTGTCAACACTCTGTCTGATTTTGGATTTTTTTTTTTTTTTCCAAAATCAGACTTGACACCAGAGAGGCTGAATACCGCACTGAGTCAATGCGGTCTTAGCCTCTCTGGTGTCAACACTCTGTCTGATTTTGGATTTTTTTTTTTTTTTTTTCCAAAATCAGACTTGACACCAGAGAGGCTGAATACCGCACTGAGTCAATGCGGTCTTAGCCTCTCTGGTCTCAACACTCTGTCTGATTTTGGATTTTTTTTTTTTTTTTCCAAAATCAGACTTGACACCAGAGAGGCTGAATACCGCACTGAGTCAATGCGGTCTTAGCCTCTCTGGTGTCAACACTCTGTCTGATTTTGGATTTTTTTTTTTTTTTTTCCAAAATCAGACTTGACACCAGAGAGGCTGAATACTGCACTGAGTCAATGCGGTCTTAGCCTCTCTGGTCTCAACACTCTGTCTGATTTTGGATTTTTTTTTTTTTTTCCAAAATCAGACTTGACACCAGAGAGGCTGAATACCGCACTGAGTCAATGCGGTCTTAGCCTCTCTGGTCTCAACACTCTGTCTGATTTTGGATTTTTTTTTTTTTTTTTCCAAAATCAGACTTGACACCAGAGAGGCTGAATACCGCACTGAGTCAATGCGGTCTTAGCCTCTCTGGTCTCAACACTCTGTCTGATTTTGGATTTTTTTTTTTTTTCCAAAATCAGACTTGACACCAGAGAGGCTGAATACCGCGCTGAGTCAATGCGGTCTTAGCCTCTCTGGTCTCAACACTCTGTCTGATTTTGGATTTTTTTTTTTTTTTTTTCCAAAATCAGACTTGACACCAGAGAGGCTGAATACCGCACTGAGTCAATGCGGTCTTAGCCTCTCTGGTCTCAACACTCTGTCTGATTTTGGATTTTTTTTTTTTCTTCCAAAATCAGACTTGACACCAGAGAGGCTGAATACCGCACTGAGTCAATGCGGTCTTAGCCTCTCTGGTGTCAACACTGTCTGATTTTGGATTTTTTTTTTTTTTCAAAATCAGACTTGACACCAGAGAGGCTGAATACTGCACTGAGTCAATGCGGTCTTAGCCTCTCTGGTCTCAACACTCTGTCTGATTTTGGATTTTTTTTTTTTTTTTTCCAAAATCAGACTTGACACCAGAGAGGCTGAATACCGCACTGAGTCAATGCGGTCTTAGCCTCTCTGGTGTCAACACTCTGTCTGATTTTGGATTTTTTTTTTTTTTTTCCAAAATCAGACTTGACACCAGAGAGGCTGAATACCGCACTGAGTCAATGCGGTCTTAGCCTCTCTGGTGTCAACACTCTGTCTGATTTTGGATTTTTTTTTTTTTTCCAAAATCAGACTTGACACCAGAGAGGCTGAATACTGCACTGAGTCAATGCGCTCTTAGCCTCTCTGGTGTCAACACTCTGTCTGATTTTGGATTTTTTTTTTTTTTTCCAAAATCAGACTTGACACCAGAGAGGCTGAATACCGCACTGAGTCAATGCGGTCTTAGCCTCTCTGGTGTCAACACTCTGTCTGATTTTGGATTTTTTTTTTTTTTTTTTCCAAAATCAGACTTGACACCAGAGAGGCTGAATACCGCACTGAGTCAATGCGGTCTTAGCCTCTCTGGTCTCAACACTCTGTCTGATTTTGGATTTTTTTTTTTTTTTCCAAAATCAGACTTGACACCAGAGAGGCTGAATACCGCACTGAGTCAATGCGGTCTTAGCCTCTCTGGTCTCAACACTCTGTCTGATTTTGGATTTTTTTTTTTTTTTTCCAAAATCAGACTTGACACCAGAGAGGCTGAATACCGCACTGAGTCAATGCGGTCTTAGCCTCTCTGGTGTCAACACTCTGTCTGATTTTGGATTTTTTTTTTTTTTTTCCAAAATCAGACTTGACACCAGAGAGGCTGAATACCGCACTGAGTCAATGCGGTCTTAGCCTCTCTGGTCTCAACACTCTGTCTGATTTTGGATTTTTTTTTTTTTTTTCCAAAATCAGACTTGACACCAGAGAGGCTGAATACCGCACTCAGTCAATGCGGTCTTAGCCTCTCTTGTGTCAACACTCTGTCTGATTTTGGATTTTTTTTTTTTTTTTCCAAAATCAGACTTGACACCAGAGAGGCTGAATACCGCACTGAGTCAATGCGGTCTTAGCCTCTCTGGTGTCAACACTCTGTCTGATTTTGGATTTTTTTTTTTTTTTCCAAAATCAGACTTGACACCAGAGAGGCTGAATACCGCACTGAGTCAATGCGGTCTTAGCCTCTCTGGTCTCAACACTCTGTCTGATTTTGGATTTTTTTTTTTTTTTTTTCCAAAACCAGACTTGACACCAGAGAGGCTGAATACCGCGCTGAGTCAATGCGGTCTTAGCCTCTCTGGTCTCAACACTCTGTCTGATTTTGGATTTTTTTTTTTTTTTTTCAAAAATCAGACTTGACACCAGAGAGGCTGAATACCGCACTGAGTCAATGCGGTCTTAGCCTCTCTGGTCTCAACACTCTGTCTGATTTTGGATTTTTTTTTTTTTCTTCCAAAATCAGACTTGACACCAGAGAGGCTGAATACCGCACTGAGTCAATGCGGTCTTAGCCTCTCTGGTGTCAACACTGTCTGATTTTGGATTTTTTTTTTTTTTTCAAAATCAGACTTGACACCAGAGAGGCTGAATACTGCACTGAGTCAATGCGGTCTTAGCCTCTCTGGTCTCAACACTCTGTCTGATTTTGGATTTTTTTTTTTTTTTTTCCAAAATCAGACTTGACACCAGAGAGGCTGAATACCGCACTGAGTCAATGCGGTCTTAGCCTCTCTGGTGTCAACACTCTGTCTGATTTTGGATTTTTTTTTTTTTTTTCCAAAATCAGACTTGACACCAGAGAGGCTGAATACCGCACTGAGTCAATGCGGTCTTAGCCTCTCTGGTGTCAACACTCTGTCTGATTTTGGATTTTTTTTTTTTTCCAAAATCAGACTTGACACCAGAGAGGCTGAATACTGCACTGAGTCAATGCGCTCTTAGCCTCTCTGGTGTCAACACTCTGTCTGATTTTGGATTTTTTTTTTTTTTTCCAAAATCAGACTTGACACCAGAGAGGCTGAATACCGCACTGAGTCAATGCGGTCTTAGCCTCTCTGGTCTCAACACTCTGTCTGATTTTGGATTTTTTTTTTTTCTTCCAAAATCAGACTTGACACCAGAGAGGCTGAATACCGCACTGAGTCAATGCGGTCTTAGCCTCTCTGGTGTCAACACTGTCTGATTTTGGATTTTTTTTTTTTTTCAAAATCAGACTTGACACCAGAGAGGCTGAATACTGCACTGAGTCAATGCGGTCTTAGCCTCTCTGGTCTCAACACTCTGTCTGATTTTGGATTTTTTTTTTTTTTTTTCCAAAATCAGACTTGACACCAGAGAGGCTGAATACCGCACTGAGTCAATGCGGTCTTAGCCTCTCTGGTGTCAACACTCTGTCTGATTTTGGATTTTTTTTTTTTTTTTCCAAAATCAGACTTGACACCAGAGAGGCTGAATACCGCACTGAGTCAATGCGGTCTTAGCCTCTCTGGTGTCAACACTCTGTCTGATTTTGGATTTTTTTTTTTTTTCCAAAATCAGACTTGACACCAGAGAGGCTGAATACTGCACTGAGTCAATGCGCTCTTAGCCTCTCTGGTGTCAACACTCTGTCTGATTTTGGATTTTTTTTTTTTTTCCAAAATCAGACTTGACACCAGAGAGGCTGAATACCGCACTGAGTCAATGCGGTCTTAGCCTCTCTGGTGTCAACACTCTGTCTGATTTTGGATTTTTTTTTTTTTTTTTCCAAAATCAGACTTGACACCAGAGAGGCTGAATACCGCACTGAGTCAATGCGGTCTTAGCCTCTCTGGTCTCAACACTCTGTCTGATTTTGGATTTTTTTTTTTTTTTCCAAAATCAGACTTGACACCAGAGAGGCTGAATACCGCACTGAGTCAATGCGGTCTTAGCCTCTCTGGTCTCAACACTCTGTCTGATTTTGGATTTTTTTTTTTTTTTCCAAAATCAGACTTGACACCAGAGAGGCTGAATACCGCACTGAGTCAATGGCGGTCTTAGCCTCTCTGGTCTCAACACTCTGTCTGATTTTGGATTTTTCTTTTTTTTTTTCCAAAATCAGACTTGACACCAGAGAGGCTGAATACCGCACTGAGTCAATGCGGTCTTAGCCTCTCTGGTGTCAACACTCTGTCTGATTTTGGATTTTTTTTTTTTTCCAAAATCAGACTTGACACCAGAGAGGCTGAATACTGCACTGAGTCAATGCGGTCTTAGCCTCTCTGGTCTCAACACTCTGTCTGATTTTGGATTTTTTTTTTTTTTCCAAAAATCAGACTTGACACCAGAGAGGCTGAATACCGCACTGAGTCAATGCGGTCTTAGCCTCTCTGGTGTCAACACTCTGTCTGATTTTGGATTTTTTTTTTTTTTTTCCAAAATCAGACTTGACACCAGAGAGGCTGAATACCGCACTGAGTCAATGCGGTCTTAGCATCTCTGGTCTCAACACTCTGTCTGATTTTGGATTTTTTTTTTTTTTTTTTCCAAAATCAGACTTGACACCAGAGAGGCTGAATACCGCACTGAGTCAATGCGGTCTTAGCATCTCTGGTCTCAACACTCTGTCTGATTTTGGATTTTTTTTTTTTTTTTCCAAAATCAGACTTGACACCAGAGAGGCTGAATACCGCACTGAGTCAATGCGGTCTTAGCCTCTCTGGTCTCAACACTCTGTCTGATTTTGGATTTTTTTTTTTTTTTTCCAAAATCAGACTTGACACCAGAGAGGCTGAATACCGCACTGAGTCAATGCGGTCTTAGCCTCTCTGGTCTCAACACTCTGTCTCATTTTGGATTTTTTTTTTTTTTCCAAAATCAGACTTGACACCAGAGAGGCTGAATACTGCACTGAGTCAATGCGGTCTTAGCCTCTCTGGTCTCAACACTCTGTCTGATTTTGGATTTTTTTTTTTTTCCAAAAATCAGACTTGACACCAGAGAGGCTGAATACCGCACTGAGTCAATGCGGTCTTAGCCTCTCTGGTGTCAACACTCTGTCTGATTTTGGATTTTTTTTTTTTTCCAAAATCAGACTTGACACCAGAGAGGCTGAATACTGCACTGAGTCAATGCGCTCTTAGCCTCTCTGGTGTCAACACTCTGTCTGATTTTGGATTTTTTTTTTTTTTTCCAAAATCAGACTTGACACCAGAGAGGCTGAATACCGCACTGAGTCAATGCGGTCTTAGCCTCTCTGGTGTCAACACTCTGTCTGATTTTGGATTTTTTTTTTTTTTTTTTCCAAAATCAGACTTGACACCAGAGAGGCTGAATACCGCACTGAGTCAATGCGGTCTTAGCCTCTCTGGTCTCAACACTCTGTCTGATTTTGGATTTTTTTTTTTTTTTCCAAAATCAGACTTGACACCAGAGAGGCTGAATACCGCACTGAGTCAATGCGGTCTTAGCCTCTCTGGTCTCAACACTCTGTCTGATTTTGGATTTTTTTTTTTTTTTTCCAAAATCAGACTTGACACCAGAGAGGCTGAATACCGCACTGAGTCAATGCGGTCTTAGCCTCTCTGGTCTCAACACTCTGTCTGATTTTGGATTTTTTTTTTTTTTTTTCCAAAATCAGACTTGACACCAGAGAGGCTGAATACCGCACTGAGTCAATGCGGTCTTAGCCTCTCTGGTGTCAACACTCTGTCTGATTTTGGATTTTTTTTTTTTTTCCAAAATCAGACTTGACACCAGAGAGGCTGAATACTGCACTGAGTCAATGCGGTCTTAGCCTCTCTGGTCTCAACACTCTGTCTGATTTTGGATTTTTTTTTTTTTTCCAAAAATCAGACTTGACACCAGAGAGGCTGAATACCGCACTGAGTCAATGCGGTCTTAGCCTCTCTGGTGTCAACACTCCGTCTGATTTTGGATTTTTTTTTTTTTTTCCAAAATCAGACTTGACACCAGAGAGGCTGAATACCGCACTGAGTCAATGCGGTCTTAGCCTCTCTGGTCTCAACACTCTGTCTGATTTTGGATTTTTTTTTTTTTTTTCCAAAATCAGACTTGACACCAGAGAGGCTGAATACCGCACTCAGTCAATGCGGTCTTAGCCTCTCTTGTGTCAACACTCTGTCTGATTTTGGATTTTTTTTTTTTTTTTCCAAAATCAGACTTGACACCAGAGAGGCTGAATACCGCACTGAGTCAATGCGGTCTTAGCCTCTCTGGTCTCAACACTCTGTCTGATTTTTGATTTTTTTTTTTTTTTTTCAAAAATCAGACTTGACACGAGAGAGGCTGAATACCGCACTGAGTCAATGCGGTCTTAGCCTCTCTGGTGTCAACACTCTGTCTGATTTTGGATTTTTTTTTTTTTTTCCAAAATCAGACTTGACACCAGAGAGGCTGAATACCGCACTGAGTCAATGCGGTCTTAGCCTCTCTGGTCTCAACACTCTGTCTGATTTTGGATTTTTTTTTTTTTTTTTTCCAAAACCAGACTTGACACCAGAGAGGCTGAATACCGCGCTGAGTCAATGCGGTCTTAGCCTCTCTGGTCTCAACACTCTGTCTGATTTTGGATTTTTTTTTTTTTTTTTTCCAAAATCAGACTTGACACCAGAGAGGCTGAATACCGCACTGAGTCAATGCGGTCTTAGCCTCTCTGGTCTCAACACTCTGTCTGATTTTGGATTTTTTTTTTTTCTTCCAAAATCAGACTTGACACCAGAGAGGCTGAATACCGCACTGAGTCAATGCGGTCTTAGCCTCTCTGGTGTCAACACTGTCTGATTTTGGATTTTTTTTTTTTTTTCAAAATCAGACTTGACACCAGAGAGGCTGAATACTGCACTGAGTCAATGCGGTCTTAGCCTCTCTGGTCTCAACACTCTGTCTGATTTTGGATTTTTTTTTTTTTTTTTCCAAAATCAGACTTGACACCAGAGAGGCTGAATACCGCACTGAGTCAATGCGGTCTTAGCCTCTCTGGTGTCAACACTCTGTCTGATTTTGGATTTTTTTTTTTTTTTTCCAAAATCAGACTTGACACCAGAGAGGCTGAATACCGCACTGAGTCAATGCGGTCTTAGCCTCTCTGGTGTCAACACTCTGTCTGATTTTGGATTTTTTTTTTTTTTCCAAAATCAGACTTGACACCAGAGAGGCTGAATACTGCACTGAGTCAATGCGCTCTTAGCCTCTCTGGTGTCAACACTCTGTCTGATTTTGGATTTTTTTTTTTTTTTTCCAAAATCAGACTTGACACCAGAGAGGCTGAATACCGCACTGAGTCAATGCGGTCTTAGCCTCTCTGGTGTCAACACTCTGTCTGATTTTGGATTTTTTTTTTTTTTTTTTCCAAAATCAGACTTGACACCAGAGAGGCTGAATACCGCACTGAGTCAATGCGGTCTTAGCCTCTCTGGTCTCAACACTCTGTCTGATTTTGGATTTTTTTTTTTTTTTCCAAAATCAGACTTGACACCAGAGAGGCTGAATACCGCACTGAGTCAATGCGGTCTTAGCCTCTCTGGTCTCAACACTCTGTCTGATTTTGGATTTTTTTTTTTTTTTTCCAAAATCAGACTTGACACCAGAGAGGCTGAATACCGCACTGAGTCAATGCGGTCTTAGCCTCTCTGGTGTCAACACTCTGTCTGATTTTGGATTTTTTTTTTTTTTTCCAAAATCAGACTTGACACCAGAGAGGCTGAATACCGCACTGAGTCAATGCGGTCTTAGCCTCTCTGGTCTCAACACTCTGTCTGATTTTGGATTTTTTTTTTTTTTTTCCAAAATCAGACTTGACACCAGAGAGGCTGAATACCGCACTCAGTCAATGCGGTCTTAGCCTCTCTTGTGTCAACACTCTGTCTGATTTTGGATTTTTTTTTTTTTTTTCCAAAATCAGACTTGACACCAGAGAGGCTGAATACCGCACTGAGTCAATGCGGTCTTAGCCTCTCTGGTCTCAACACTCTGTCTGATTTTGGATTTTTTTTTTTTTTTTTTCAAAAATCAGACTTGACACCAGAGAGGCTGAATACCGCACTGAGTCAATGCGGTCTTAGCCTCTCTGGTGTCAACACTCTGTCTGATTTTGGATTTTTTTTTTTTTTTTCCAAAATCAGACTTGACACCAGAGAGGCTGAATACCGCACTGAGTCAATGCGGTCTTAGCCTCTCTGGTCTCAACACTCTGTCTGATTTTGGATTTTTTTTTTTTTTTTTCCAAAACCAGACTTGACACCAGAGAGGCTGAATACCGCGCTGAGTCAATGCGGTCTTAGCCTCTCTGGTCTCAACACTCTGTCTGATTTTGGATTTTTTTTTTTTTTTCCAAAATCAGACTTGACACCAGAGAGGCTGAATACCGCACTGAGTCAATGCGGTCTTAGCCTCTCTGGTGTCAACACTCTGTCTGATTTTGGATTTTTTTTTTTTTTTTTCCAAAATCAGACTTGACACCAGAGAGGCTGAATACTGCACTGAGTCAATGCGGTCTTAGCCTCTCTGGTCTCAACACTCTGTCTGATTTTGGATTTTTTTTTTTTTTCCAAAATCAGACTTGACACCAGAGAGGCTGAATACCGCACTGAGTCAATGCGGTCTTAGCCTCTCTGGTCTCAACACTCTGTCTGATTTTGGATTTTTTTTTTTTTTTTTTCCAAAATCAGACTTGACACCAGAGAGGCTGAATACCGCACTGAGTCAATGCGGTCTTAGCCTCTCTGGTGTCAACACTCTGTCTGATTTTGGATTTTTTTTTTTTTCCAAAATCAGACTTGACACCAGAGAGGCTGAATACTGCACTGAGTCAATGCGGTCTTAGCCTCTCTGGTCTCAACACTCTGTCTGATTTTGGATTTTTTTTTTTTTCCAAAAATCAGACTTGACACCAGAGAGGCTGAATACCGCACTGAGTCAATGCGGTCTTAGCCTCTCTGGTGTCAACACTCTGTCTGATTTTGGATTTTTTTTTTTTTTTCCAAAATCAGACTTGACACCAGAGAGGCTGAATACCGCACTGAGTCAATGCGGTCTTAGCATCTCTGGTCTCAACACTCTGTCTGATTTTGGATTTTTTTTTTTTTTTTTCCAAAATCAGACTTGACACCAGAGAGGCTGAATACTGCACTGAGTCAATGCGGTCTTAGCCTCTCTGGTCTCAACACTCTGTCTGATTTTGGATTTTTTTTTTTTTTTTTCCAAAATCAGACTTGACACCAGAGAGGCTGAATACTGCACTGAGTCAATGCGGTCTTAGCCTCTCTGGTCTCAACACTCTGTCTGATTTTGGATTTTTTTTTTTTTTTTTCCAAAATCAGACTTGACACCAGAGAGGCTGAATACCGCACTGAGTCAATGCGGTCTTAGCATCTCTGGTCTCAACACTCTGTCTGATTTTGGATTTTTTTTTTTTTTTTTCCAAAATCAGACTTGACACCAGAGAGGCTGAATACCGCACTGAGTCAATGCGGTCTTAGCCTCTCTGGTGTCAACACTGTCTGATTTTGGATTTTTTTTTTTTTTCAAAATCAGACTTGACACCAGAGAGGCTGAATACTGCACTGAGTCAATGCGGTCTTAGCCTCTCTGGTCTCAACACTCTGTCTGATTTTGGATTTTTTTTTTTTTTTTTCCAAAATCAGACTTGACACCAGAGAGGCTGAATACCGCACTGAGTCAATGCGGTCTTAGCCTCTCTGGTGTCAACACTCTGTCTGATTTTGGATTTTTTTTTTTTTTTTTCCAAAATCAGACTTGACACCAGAGAGGCTGAATACCGCACTGAGTCAATGCGGTCTTAGCCTCTCTGGTGTCAACACTCTGTCTGATTTTGGATTTTTTTTTTTTTCCAAAATCAGACTTGACACCAGAGAGGCTGAATACTGCACTGAGTCAATGCGCTCTTAGCCTCTCTGGTGTCAACACTCTGTCTGATTTTGGATTTTTTTTTTTTTTTCCAAAATCAGACTTGACACCAGAGAGGCTGAATACCGCACTGAGTCAATGCGGTCTTAGCCTCTCTGGTGTCAACACTCTGTCTGATTTTGGATTTTTTTTTTTTTTTTTTCCAAAATCAGACTTGACACCAGAGAGGCTGAATACCGTACTGAGTCAATGCGGTCTTAGCCTCTCTGGTGTCAACACTCTGTCTGAATTTGGATTTTTTTTTTTTTTTTTTCCAAAATCAGACTTGACACCAGAGAGGCTGAATACCGCACTCAGTCAATGCGGTCTTAGCCTCTCTGGTCTCAACACTCTGTCTGATTTTGGATTTTTTTTTTTTTTTCCAAAATCAGACTTGACACCAGAGAGGCTGAATACCGCACTGAGTCAATGCGGTCTTAGCCTCTCTGGTCTCAACACTCTGTCTGATTTTGTATTTTTTTTTTTTTTTCCAAAATCAGACTTGACACCAGAGAGGCTGAATACCGCACTGAGTCAATGCGGTCTTAGCCTCTCTGGTGTCAACACTCTGTCTGAATTTGGATTTTTTTTTTTTTTTTTTTTCCAAAATCAGACTTGACACCAGAGAGGCTGAATACCGCACTGAGTCAATGCGGTCTTAGCCTCTCTGGTGTCAACACTCTGTCTGATTTTGGATTTTTTTTTTTTTTTTCCAAAATCAGACTTGACACCAGAGAGGCTGAATACTGCACTGAGTCAATGCGGTCTTAGCCTCTCTGGTCTCAACACTCTGTCTGATTTTGGATTTTTTTTTTTTTTTTTTCCAAAATCAGACTTGACACCAGAGAGGCTGAATACCGCACTGAGTCAATGCGGTCTTAGCCTCTCTGGTGTCAACACTCTGTCTGATTTTGGATTTTTTTTTTTTCCAAAATCAGACTTGACACCAGAGAGGCTGAATACTGCACTGAGTCAATGCGGTCTTAGCCTCTCTGGTCTCAACACTCTGTCTGATTTTGGATTTTTTTTTTTTTTCCAAAAATCAGACTTGACACCAGAGAGGCTGAATACCGCACTGAGTCAATGCGGTCTTAGCCTCTCTGGTGTCAACACTCTGTCTGATTTTGGATTTTTTTTTTTTTCCAAAATCAGACTTGACACCAGAGAGGCTGAATACTGCACTGAGTCAATGCGCTCTTAGCCTCTCTGGTGTCAACACTCTGTCTGATTTTGGATTTTTTTTTTTTTTTCCAAAATCAGACTTGACACCAGAGAGGCTGAATACCGCACTGAGTCAATGCGGTCTTAGCCTCTCTGGTGTCAACACTCTGTCTGATTTTGGATTTTTTTTTTTTTTTTCCCAAAATCAGACTTGACACCAGAGAGGCTGAATACTGCACTGAGTCAATGCGGTCTTAGCCTCTCTGGTCTCAACACTCTGTCTGATTTTGGATTTTTTTTTTTTCTCCAAAAATCAGACTTGACACCAGAGAGGCTGAATACCGCACTGAGTCAATGCGGTCTTAGCCTCTCTGGTGTCAACACTCTGTCTGATTTTGGATTTTTTTTTTTTTTTCCAAAATCAGACTTGACACCAGAGAGGCTGAATACCGCACTGAGTCAATGCGGTCTTAGCATCTCTGGTCTCAACACTCTGTCTGATTTTGGATTTTTTTTTTTTTTTTTCCAAAATCAGACTTGACACCAGAGAGGCTGAATACTGCACTGAGTCAATGCGGTCTTAGCCTCTCTGGTCTCAACACTCTGTCTGATTTTGGATTTTTTTTTTTTTTTTTTTCCAAAATCAGACTTGACACCAGAGAGGCTGAATACTGCACTGAGTCAATGCGGTCTTAGCCTCTCTGGTCTCAACACTCTGTCTGATTTTGGATTTTTTTTTTTTTTTTTCCAAAATCAGACTTGACACCAGAGAGGCTGAATACCGCACTGAGTCAATGCGGTCTTAGCATCTCTGGTCTCAACACTCTGTCTGATTTTGGATTTTTTTTTTTTTTTTCCAAAATCAGACTTGACACCAGAGAGGCTGAATACCGCACTGAGTCAATGCGGTCTTAGCCTCTCTGGTGTCAACACTGTCTGATTTTGGATTTTTTTTTTTTTTCAAAATCAGACTTGACACCAGAGAGGCTGAATACTGCACTGAGTCAATGCGGTCTTAGCCTCTCTGGTCTCAACACTCTGTCTGATTTTGGATTTTTTTTTTTTTTTTTCCAAAATCAGACTTGACACCAGAGAGGCTGAATACCGCACTGAGTCAATGCGGTCTTAGCCTCTCTGGTGTCAACACTCTGTCTGATTTTGGATTTTTTTTTTTTTTTTCCAAAATCAGACTTGACACCAGAGAGGCTGAATACCGCACTGAGTCAATGCGGTCTTAGCCTCTCTGGTGTCAACACTCTGTCTGATTTTGGATTTTTTTTTTTTTTCAAAAATCAGACTTGACACCAGAGAGGCTGAATACTGCACTGAGTCAATGCGCTCTTAGCCTCTCTGGTGTCAACACTCTGTCTGATTTTGGATTTTTTTTTTTTTTTCCAAAATCAGACTTGACACCAGAGAGGCTGAATACCGCACTGAGTCAATGCGGTCTTAGCCTCTCTGGTGTCAACACTCTGTCTGATTTTGGATTTTTTTTTTTTTTTTTTCCAAAATCAGACTTGACACCAGAGAGGCTGAATACCGCACTGAGTCAATGCGGTCTTAGCCTCTCTGGTGTCAACACTCTGTCTGATTTTGGATTTTTTTTTTTTTTTTTTCCAAAATCAGACTTGACACCAGAGAGGCTGAATACCGCACTGAGTCAATGCGGTCTTAGCCTCTCTGGTGTCAACACTCTGTCTGAATTTGGATTTTTTTTTTTTTTTTTTCCAAAATCAGACTTGACACCAGAGAGGCTGAATACCGCACTCAGTCAATGCGGTCTTAGCCTCTCTGGTCTCAACACTCTGTCTGATTTTGGATTTTTTTTTTTTTTTCCAAAATCAGACTTGACACCAGAGAGGCTGAATACCGCACTGAGTCAATGCGGTCTTAGCCTCTCTGGTCTCAACACTCTGTCTGATTTTGGATTTTTTTTTTTTTTTCCAAAATCAGACTTGACACCAGAGAGGCTGAATACCGCACTGAGTCAATGCGGTCTTAGCCTCTCTGGTGTCAACACTCTGTCTGAATTTGGATTTTTTTTTTTTTTTTTTTTCCAAAATCAGACTTGACACCAGAGAGGCTGAATACCGCACTGAGTCAATGCGGTCTTAGCCTCTCTGGTGTCAACACTCTGTCTGATTTTGGATTTTTTTTTTTTTTTCCAAAATCAGACTTGACACCAGAGAGGCTGAATACTGCACTGAGTCAATGCGGTCTTAGCCTCTCTGGTCTCAACACTCTGTCTGATTTTGGATTTTTTTTTTTTTTTTTCCAAAATCAGACTTGACACCAGAGAGGCTGAATACCGCACTGAGTCAATGCGGTCTTAGCCTCTCTGGTGTCAACACTCTGTCTGATTTTGGATTTTTTTTTTTTTCCAAAATCAGACTTGACACCAGAGAGGCTGAATACTGCACTGAGTCAATGCGGTCTTAGCCTCTCTGGTCTCAACACTCTGTCTGATTTTGGATTTTTTTTTTTTTCCAAAAATCAGACTTGACACCAGAGAGGCTGAATACCGCACTGAGTCAATGCGGTCTTAGCCTCTCTGGTGTCAACACTCTGTCTGATTTTGGATTTTTTTTTTTTTCCAAAATCAGACTTGACACCAGAGAGGCTGAATACTGCACTGAGTCAATGCGCTCTTAGCCTCTCTGGTGTCAACACTCTGTCTGATTTTGGATTTTTTTTTTTTTTTCCAAAATCAGACTTGACACCAGAGAGGCTGAATACCGCACTGAGTCAATGCGGTCTTAGCCTCTCTGGTGTCAACACTCTGTCTGATTTTGGATTTTTTTTTTTTTTTTTCCAAAATCAGACTTGACACCAGAGAGGCTGAATACCGCACTGAGTCAATGCGGTCTTAGCCTCTCTGGTCTCAACACTCTGTCTGATTTTGGATTTTTTTTTTTTTTTCCAAAATCAGACTTGACACCAGAGAGGCTGAATACCGCACTGAGTCAATGCGGTCTTAGCCTCTCTGGTCTCAACACTCTGTCTGATTTTGGATTTTTTTTTTTTTTTCCAAAATCAGACTTGACACCAGAGAGGCTGAATACCGCACTGAGTCAATGCGGTCTTAGCCTCTCTGGTCTCAACACTCTGTCTGATTTTGGATTTTTTTTTTTTTTTTTCCAAAATCAGACTTGACACCAGAGAGGCTGAATACCGCACTGAGTCAATGCGGTCTTAGCCTCTCTGGTGTCAACACTCTGTCTGATTTTGGATTTTTTTTTTTTTCCAAAATCAGACTTGACACCAGAGAGGCTGAATACTGCACTGAGTCAATGCGGTCTTAGCCTCTCTGGTCTCAACACTCTGTCTGATTTTGGATTTTTTTTTTTTTCCAAAAATCAGACTTGACACCAGAGAGGCTGAATACCGCACTGAGTCAATGCGGTCTTAGCCTCTCTGGTGTCAACACTCTGTCTGATTTTGGATTTTTTTTTTTTTTCCAAAATCAGACTTGACACCAGAGAGGCTGAATACCGCACTGAGTCAATGCGGTCTTAGCCTCTCTGGTCTCAACACTCTGTCTGATTTTGGATTTTTTTTTTTTTTTTCCAAAATCAGACTTGACACCAGAGAGGCTGAATACCGCACTCAGTCAATGCGGTCTTAGCCTCTCTTGTGTCAACACTCTGTCTGATTTTGGATTTTTTTTTTTTTTTCCAAAATCAGACTTGACACCAGAGAGGCTGAATACCGCACTGAGTCAATGCGGTCTTAGCCTCTCTGGTCTCAACACTCTGTCTGATTTTGGATTTTTTTTTTTTTTTTTCAAAAATCAGACTTGACACCAGAGAGGCTGAATACCGCACTGAGTCAATGCGGTCTTAGCCTCTCTGGTGTCAACACTCTGTCTGATTTTGGATTTTTTTTTTTTTTTTCCAAAATCAGACTTGACACCAGAGAGGCTGAATACTGCACTGAGTCAATGCGGTCTTAGCCTCTCTGGTCTCAACACTCTGTCTGATTTTGGATTTTTTTTTTTTTTTTTCCAAAATCAGACTTGACACCAGAGAGGCTGAATACCGCACTGAGTCAATGCGGTCTTAGCCTCTCTGGTGTCAACACTCTGTCTGATTTTGGATTTTTTTTTTTTTCCAAAATCAGACTTGACACCAGAGAGGCTGAATACTGCACTGAGTCAATGCGGTCTTAGCCTCTCTGGTCTCAACACTCTGTCTGATTTTGGATTTTTTTTTTTTTCCAAAAATCAGACTTGACACCAGAGAGGCTGAATACCGCACTGAGTCAATGCGGTCTTAGCCTCTCTGGTGTCAACACTCTGTCTGATTTTGGATTTTTTTTTTTTTCCAAAATCAGACTTGACACCAGAGAGGCTGAATACTGCACTGAGTCAATGCGCTCTTAGCCTCTCTGGTGTCAACACTCTGTCTGATTTTGGATTTTTTTTTTTTTTTCCAAAATCAGACTTGACACCAGAGAGGCTGAATACCGCACTGAGTCAATGCGGTCTTAGCCTCTCTGGTGTCAACACTCTGTCTGATTTTGGATTTTTTTTTTTTTTTTTCCAAAATCAGACTTGACACCAGAGAGGCTGAATACCGCACTGAGTCAATGCGGTCTTAGCCTCTCTGGTCTCAACACTCTGTCTGATTTTGGATTTTTTTTTTTTTTTCCAAAATCAGACTTGACACCAGAGAGGCTGAATACCGCACTGAGTCAATGCGGTCTTAGCCTCTCTGGTCTCAACACTCTGTCTGATTTTGGATTTTTTTTTTTTTTTCCAAAATCAGACTTGACACCAGAGAGGCTGAATACCGCACTGAGTCAATGCGGTCTTAGCCTCTCTGGTCTCAACACTCTGTCTGATTTTGGATTTTTTTTTTTTTTTTTCCAAAATCAGACTGACACCAGAGAGGCTGAATACCGCACTGAGTCAATGCGGTCTTAGCCTCTCTGGTGTCAACACTCTGTCTGATTTTGGATTTTTTTTTTTTTCCAAAATCAGACTTGACACCAGAGAGGCTGAATACTGCACTGAGTCAATGCGGTCTTAGCCTCTCTGGTCTCAACACTCTGTCTGATTTTGGATTTTTTTTTTTTTCCAAAAATCAGACTTGACACCAGAGAGGCTGAATACCGCACTGAGTCAATGCGGTCTTAGCCTCTCTGGTGTCAACACTCTGTCTGATTTTGGATTTTTTTTTTTTTTCCAAAATCAGACTTGACACCAGAGAGGCTGAATACCGCACTGAGTCAATGCGGTCTTAGCCTCTCTGGTCTCAACACTCTGTCTGATTTTGGATTTTTTTTTTTTTTTTCCAAAATCAGACTTGACACCAGAGAGGCTGAATACCGCACTGAGTCAATGCGGTCTTAGCCTCTCTGGTGTCAACACTCTGTCTGATTTTGGATTTTTTTTTTTTTCCAAAATCAGACTTGACACCAGAGAGGCTGAATACTGCACTGAGTCAATGCGGTCTTAGCCTCTCTGGTCTCAACACTCTGTCTGATTTTGGATTTTTTTTTTTTTCCAAAAATCAGACTTGACACCAGAGAGGCTGAATACCGCACTGAGTCAATGCGGTCTTAGCCTCTCTGGTGTCAACACTCTGTCTGATTTTGGATTTTTTTTTTTTTTCCAAAATCAGACTTGACACCAGAGAGGCTGAATACCGCACTGAGTCAATGCGGTCTTAGCCTCTCTGGTCTCAACACTCTGTCTGATTTTGGATTTTTTTTTTTTTTTCCAAAATCAGACTTGACACCAGAGAGGCTGAATACTGCACTGAGTCAATGCGGTCTTAGCCTCTCTGGTCTCAACACTCTGTCTGATTTTGGATTTTTTTTTTTTCCAAAAATCAGACTTGACACCAGAGAGGCTGAATACCGCACTGAGTCAATGCGGTCTTAGCCTCTCTGGTGTCAACACTCTGTCTGATTTTGGATTTTTTTTTTTTTCCAAAATCAGACTTGACACCAGAGAGGCTGAATACTGCACTGAGTCAATGCGCTCTTAGCCTCTCTGGTGTCAACACTCTGTCTGATTTTGGATTTTTTTTTTTTTCCAAAATCAGACTTGACACCAGAGAGGCTGAATACTGCACTGAGTCAATGCGCTCTTAGCCTCTCTGGTGTCAACACTCTGTCTGATTTTGGATTTTTTTTTTTTTTTCCAAAATCAGACTTGACACCAGAGAGGCTGAATACCGCACTGAGTCAATGCGGTCTTAGCCTCTCTGGTGTCAACACTCTGTCTGATTTTGGATTTTTTTTTTTTTTTTCCAAAATCAGACTTGACACCAGAGAGGCTGAATACCGCACTGAGTCAATGCGGTCTTAGCCTCTCTGGTCTCAACACTCTGTCTGATTTTGGATTTTTTTTTTTTTTCCAAAATCAGACTTGACACCAGAGAGGCTGAATACCGCACTGAGTCAATGCGGTCTTAGCCTCTCTGGTCTCAACACTCTGTCTGATTTTGGATTTTTTTTTTTTTTTCCAAAATCAGACTTGACACCAGAGAGGCTGAATACCGCACTGAGTCAATGCGGTCTTAGCCTCTCTGGTCTCAACACTCTGTCTGATTTTGGATTTTTTTTTTTTTTTTCCAAAATCAGACTTGACACCAGAGAGGCTGAATACCGCACTGAGTCAATGCGGTCTTAGCCTCTCTGGTGTCAACACTCTGTCTGATTTTGGATTTTTTTTTTTTTCCAAAATCAGACTTGACACCAGAGAGGCTGAATACTGCACTGAGTCAATGCGGTCTTAGCCTCTCTGGTCTCAACACTCTGTCTGATTTTGGATTTTTTTTTTTTTCCAAAAATCAGACTTGACACCAGAGAGGCTGAATACCGCACTGAGTCAATGCGGTCTTAGCCTCTCTGGTGTCAACACTCTGTCTGATTTGGGATTTTTTTTTTTTTTCCAAAATCAGACTTGACACCAGAGAGGCTGAATACCGCACTGAGTCAATGCGGTCTTAGCCTCTCTGGTCTCAACACTCTGTCTGATTTTGGATTTTTTTTTTTTTTTTCCAAAATCAGACTTGACACCAGAGAGGCTGAATACCGCACTGAGTCAATGCGGTCTTAGCCTCTCTGGTGTCAACACTCTGTCTGATTTTGGATTTTTTTTTTTTTCCAAAATCAGACTTGACACCAGAGAGGCTGAATACTGCACTGAGTCAATGCGGTCTTAGCCTCTCTGGTCTCAACACTCTGTCTGATTTTGGATTTTTTTTTTTTTCCAAAAATCAGACTTGACACCAGAGAGGCTGAATACCGCACTGAGTCAATGCGGTCTTAGCCTCTCTGGTGTCAACACTCTGTCTGATTTTGGATTTTTTTTTTTTTTCCAAAATCAGACTTGACACCAGAGAGGCTGAATACCGCACTGAGTCAATGCGGTCTTAGCCTCTCTGGTCTCAACACTCTGTCTGATTTTGGATTTTTTTTTTTTTTTTCCAAAATCAGACTTGACACCAGAGAGGCTGAATACTGCACTGAGTCAATGCGGTCTTAGCCTCTCTGGTCTCAACACTCTGTCTGATTTTGGATTTTTTTTTTTTCCAAAAATCAGACTTGACACCAGAGAGGCTGAATACCGCACTGAGTCAATGCGGTCTTAGCCTCTCTGGTGTCAACACTCTGTCTGATTTTGGATTTTTTTTTTTTTCCAAAATCAGACTTGACACCAGAGAGGCTGAATACTGCACTGAGTCAATGCGCTCTTAGCCTCTCTGGTGTCAACACTCTGTCTGATTTTGGATTTTTTTTTTTTTTTCCAAAATCAGACTTGACACCAGAGAGGCTGAATACCGCACTGAGTCAATGCGGTCTTAGCCTCTCTGGTGTCAACACTCTGTCTGATTTTGGATTTTTTTTTTTTTTTTCCAAAATCAGACTTGACACCAGAGAGGCTGAATACCGCACTGAGTCAATGCGGTCTTAGCCTCTCTGGTCTCAACACTCTGTCTGATTTTGGATTTTTTTTTTTTTTTTCCAAAATCAGACTTGACACCAGAGAGGCTGAATACCGCACTGAGTCAATGCGGTCTTAGCCTCTCTGGTCTCAACACTCTGTCTGATTTTGGATTTTTTTTTTTTTTTCCAAAATCAGACTTGACACCAGAGAGGCTGAATACCGCACTGAGTCAATGCGGTCTTAGCCTCTCTGGTCTCAACACTCTGTCTGATTTTGGATTTTTTTTTTTTTTTTTCCAAAATCAGACTTGACACCAGAGAGGCTGAATACCGCACTGAGTCAATGCGGTCTTAGCCTCTCTGGTGTCAACACTCTGTCTGATTTTGGATTTTTTTTTTTTCCAAAATCAGACTTGACACCAGAGAGGCTGAATACTGCAGTGAGTCAATGCGGTCTTAGCCTCTCTGGTCTCAACACTCTGTCTGATTTTGGATTTTTTTTTTTTTCCAAAAATCAGACTTGACACCAGAGAGGCTGAATACCGCACTGAGTCAATGCGGTCTTAGCCTCTCTGGTGTCAACACTCTGTCTGATTTTGGATTTTTTTTTTTTTTCCAAAATCAGACTTGACACCAGAGAGGCTGAATACCGCACTGAGTCAATGCGGTCTTAGCCTCTCTGGTCTCAACACTCTGTCTGATTTTGGATTTTTTTTTTTTTTTTCCAAAATCAGACTTGACACCAGAGAGGCTGAATACCGCACTCAGTCAATGCGGTCTTAGCCTCTCTTGTGTCAACACTCTGTCTGATTTTGGATTTTTTTTTTTTTTTCCAAAATCAGACTTGACACCAGAGAGGCTGAATACCGCACTGAGTCAATGCGGTCTTAGCCTCTCTGGTCTCAACACTCTGTCTGATTTTGGATTTTTTTTTTTTTTTTTTCAAAAATCAGACTTGACACCAGAGAGGCTGAATACCGCACTGAGTCAATGCGGTCTTAGCCTCTCTGGTGTCAACACTCTGTCTGATTTTGGATTTTTTTTTTTTTTTCCAAAATCAGGCTTGACACCAGAGAGGCTGAATACCGCACTGAGTCAATGCGGTCTTAGCCTCTCTGGTCTCAACACTCTGTCTGATTTTGGATTTTTTTTTTTTTTTTTTCCAAAACCAGACTTGACACCAGAGAGGCTGAATACCGCGCTGAGTCAATGCGGTCTTAGCCTCTCTGGTCTCAACACTCTGTCTGATTTTGGATTTTTTTTTTTTTTTTTTCCAAAATCAGACTTGACACCAGAGAGGCTGAATACCGCACTGAGTCAATGCGGTCTTAGCCTCTCTGGTCTCAACACTCTGTCTGATTTTGGATTTTTTTTTTTTCTTCCAAAATCAGACTTGACACCAGAGAGGCTGAATACCGCACTGAGTCAATGCGGTCTTGGCCTCTCTGGTGTCAACACTGTCTGATTTTGGATTTTTTTTTTTTTTCAAAATCAGACTTGACACCAGAGAGGCTGAATACTGCACTGAGTCAATGCGGTCTTAGCCTCTCTGGTGTCAACACTCTGTCTGATTTTGGATTTTTTTTTTTTTCCAAAATCAGACTTGACACCAGAGAGGCTGAATACTGCACTGAGTCAATGCGGTCTTAGCCTCTCTGGTCTCAACACTCTGTCTGATTTTGGATTTTTTTTTTTTTTTTCCAAAATCAGACTTGACACCAGAGAGGCTGAATACCGCACTGAGTCAATGCGGTCTTAGCCTCTCTGGTGTCAACACTCTGTCTGATTTTGGATTTTTTTTTTTTTCCAAAATCAGACTTGACACCAGAGAGGCTGAATACTGCACTGAGTCAATGCGGTCTTAGCCTCTCTGGTCTCAACACTCTGTCTGATTTTGGATTTTTTTTTTTTTCCAAAAATCAGACTTGACACCAGAGAGGCTGAATACCGCACTGAGTCAATGCGGTCTTAGCCTCTCTGGTGTCAACACTCTGTCTGATTTTGGATTTTTTTTTTTTTTCCAAAATCAGACTTGACACCAGAGAGGCTGAATACCGCACTGAGTCAATGCGGTCTTAGCCTCTCTGGTCTCAACACTCTGTCTGATTTTGGATTTTTTTTTTTTTTTTCCAAAATCAGACTTGACACCAGAGAGGCTGAATACTGCACTGAGTCAATGCGGTCTTAGCCTCTCTGGTCTCAACACTCTGTCTGATTTTGGATTTTTTTTTTTTTTTCCAAAATCAGGCTTGACACCAGAGAGGCTGAATACCGCACTGAGTCAATGCGGTCTTAGCCTCTCTGGTCTCAACACTCTGTCTGATTTTGGATTTTTTTTTTTTTTTTTTCCAAAACCAGACTTGACACCAGAGAGGCTGAATACCGCGCTGAGTCAATGCGGTCTTAGCCTCTCTGGTCTCAACACTCTGTCTGATTTTGGATTTTTTTTTTTTTTTTTTCCAAAATCAGACTTGACACCAGAGAGGCTGAATACCGCACTGAGTCAATGCGGTCTTAGCCTCTCTGGTCTCAACACTCTGTCTGATTTTGGATTTTTTTTTTTTTCTTCCAAAATCAGACTTGACACCAGAGAGGCTGAATACCGCACTGAGTCAATGCGGTCTTGGCCTCTCTGGTGTCAACACTGTCTGATTTTGGATTTTTTTTTTTTTTCAAAATCAGACTTGACACCAGAGAGGCTGAATACTGCACTGAGTCAATGCGGTCTTAGCCTCTCTGGTGTCAACACTCTGTCTGATTTTGGATTTTTTTTTTTTTTCCAAAATCAGACTTGACACCAGAGAGGCTGAATACTGCACTGAGTCAATGCGGTCTTAGCCTCTCTGGTCTCAACACTCTGTCTGATTTTGGATTTTTTTTTTTTTTTTCCAAAATCAGACTTGACACCAGAGAGGCTGAATACCGCACTGAGTCAATGCGGTCTTAGCCTCTCTGGTGTCAACACTCTGTCTGATTTTGGATTTTTTTTTTTTTCCAAAATCAGACTTGACACCAGAGAGGCTGAATACTGCACTGAGTCAATGCGGTCTTAGCCTCTCTGGTCTCAACACTCTGTCTGATTTTGGATTTTTTTTTTTTCCAAAAATCAGACTTGACACCAGAGAGGCTGAATACCGCACTGAGTCAATGCGGTCTTAGCCTCTCTGGTGTCAACACTCTGTCTGATTTTGGATTTTTTTTTTTTTTCCAAAATCAGACTTGACACCAGAGAGGCTGAATACCGCACTGAGTCAATGCGGTCTTAGCCTCTCTGGTCTCAACACTCTGTCTGATTTTGGATTTTTTTTTTTTTTTTCCAAAATCAGACTTGACACCAGAGAGGCTGAATACTGCACTGAGTCAATGCGGTCTTAGCCTCTCTGGTCTCAACACTCTGTCTGATTTTGGATTTTTTTTTTTTCCAAAAATCAGACTTGACACCAGAGAGGCTGAATACCGCACTGAGTCAATGCGGTCTTAGCCTCTCTGGTGTCAACACTCTGTCTGATTTTGGATTTTTTTTTTTTTCCAAAATCAGACTTGACACCAGAGAGGCTGAATACTGCACTGAGTCAATGCGCTCTTAGCCTCTCTGGTGTCAACACTCTGTCTGATTTTGGATTTTTTTTTTTTTTTCCAAAATCAGACTTGACACCAGAGAGGCTGAATACCGCACTGAGTCAATGCGGTCTTAGCCTCTCTGGTCTCAACACTCTGTCTGATTTTGGATTTTTTTTTTTTTTTCCAAAATCAGACTTGACACCAGAGAGGCTGAATACCGCACTGAGTCAATGCGGTCTTAGCCTCTCTGGTCTCAACACTCTGTCTGATTTTGGATTTTTTTTTTTTTTTTTCCAAAATCAGACTTGACACCAGAGAGGCTGAATACCGCACTGAGTCAATGCGGTCTTAGCCTCTCTGGTGTCAACACTCTGTCTGATTTTGGATTTTTTTTTTTTTCCAAAATCAGACTTGACACCAGAGAGGCTGAATACTGCACTGAGTCAATGCGGTCTTAGCCTCTCTGGTCTCAACACTCTGTCTGATTTTGGATTTTTTTTTTTTTCCAAAAATCAGACTTGACACCAGAGAGGCTGAATACCGCACTGAGTCAATGCGGTCTTAGCCTCTCTGGTGTCAACACTCTGTCTGATTTTGGATTTTTTTTTTTTTTCCAAAATCAGACTTGACACCAGAGAGGCTGAATACCGCACTGAGTCAATGCGGTCTTAGCCTCTCTGGTCTCAACACTCTGTCTGATTTTGGATTTTTTTTTTTTTTTTCCAAAATCAGACTTGACACCAGAGAGGCTGAATACCGCACTCAGTCAATGCGGTCTTAGCCTCTCTTGTGTCAACACTCTGTCTGATTTTGGATTTTTTTTTTTTTTTCCAAAATCAGACTTGACACCAGAGAGGCTGAATACCGCACTGAGTCAATGCGGTCTTAGCCTCTCTGGTCTCAACACTCTGTCTGATTTTGGATTTTTTTTTTTTTTTTTTCAAAAATCAGACTTGACACCAGAGAGGCTGAATACCGCACTGAGTCAATGCGGTCTTAGCCTCTCTGGTGTCAACACTCTGTCTGATTTTGGATTTTTTTTTTTTTTTCCAAAATCAGGCTTGACACCAGAGAGGCTGAATACCGCACTGAGTCAATGCGGTCTTAGCCTCTCTGGTCTCAACACTCTGTCTGATTTTGGATTTTTTTTTTTTTTTTTTCCAAAACCAGACTTGACACCAGAGAGGCTGAATACCGCGCTGAGTCAATGCGGTCTTAGCCTCTCTGGTCTCAACACTCTGTCTGATTTTGGATTTTTTTTTTTTTTTTTTCCAAAATCAGACTTGACACCAGAGAGGCTGAATACCGCACTGAGTCAATGCGGTCTTAGCCTCTCTGGTCTCAACACTCTGTCTGATTTTGGATTTTTTTTTTTTTCTTCCAAAATCAGACTTGACACCAGAGAGGCTGAATACCGCACTGAGTCAATGCGGTCTTGGCCTCTCTGGTGTCAACACTGTCTGATTTTGGATTTTTTTTTTTTTTCAAAATCAGACTTGACACCAGAGAGGCTGAATACTGCACTGAGTCAATGCGGTCTTAGCCTCTCTGGTCTCAACACTCTGTCTGATTTTGGATTTTTTTTTTTTTTTTTCCAAAATCAGACTTGACACCAGAGAGGCTGAATACCGCACTGAGTCAATGCGGTCTTAGCCTCTCTGGTGTCAACACTCTGTCTGATTTTGGATTTTTTTTTTTTTTTTCCAAAATCAGACTTGACACCAGAGAGGCTGAATACCGCACTGAGTCAATGCGGTCTTAGCCTCTCTGGTGTCAACACTCTGTCTGATTTTGGATTTTTTTTTTTTTTTCCAAAATCAGACTTGACACCAGAGAGGCTGAATACCGCACTGAGTCAATGCGGTCTTAGCATCTCTGGTCTCAACACTCTGTCTGATTTTGGATTTTTTTTTTTTTTTTTCCAAAATCAGACTTGACACCAGAGAGGCTGAATACTGCACTGAGTCAATGCGGTCTTAGCCTCTCTGGTCTCAACACTCTGTCTGATTTTGGATTTTTTTTTTTTTTTTTTCCAAAATCAGACTTGACACCAGAGAGGCTGAATACTGCACTGAGTCAATGCGGTCTTAGCCTCTCTGGTCTCAACACTCTGTCTGATTTTGGATTTTTTTTTTTTTTTTTCCAAAATCAGACTTGACACCAGAGAGGCTGAATACCGCACTGAGTCAATGCGGTCTTAGCATCTCTGGTCTCAACACTCTGTCTGATTTTGGATTTTTTTTTTTTTTTTTCCAAAATCAGACTTGACACCAGAGAGGCTGAATACCGCACTGAGTCAATGCGGTCTTAGCCTCTCTGGTGTCAACACTCTGTCTGATTTTGGATTTTTTTTTTTTTTTCCAAAATCAGACTTGACACCAGAGAGGCTGAATACCGCACTGAGTCAATGCGGTCTTAGCATCTCTGGTCTCAACACTCTGTCTGATTTTGGATTTTTTTTTTTTTTTTTCCAAAATCAGACTTGACACCAGAGAGGCTGAATACTGCACTGAGTCAATGCGGTCTTAGCCTCTCTGGTCTCAACACTCTGTCTGATTTTGGATTTTTTTTTTTTTTTTTTCCAAAATCAGACTTGACACCAGAGAGGCTGAATACTGCACTGAGTCAATGCGGTCTTAGCCTCTCTGGTCTCAACACTCTGTCTGATTTTGGATTTTTTTTTTTTTTTTTCCAAAATCAGACTTGACACCAGAGAGGCTGAATACCGCACTGAGTCAATGCGGTCTTAGCATCTCTGGTCTCAACACTCTGTCTGATTTTGGATTTTTTTTTTTTTTTTTCCAAAATCAGACTTGACACCAGAGAGGCTGAATACCGCACTGAGTCAATGCGGTCTTAGCCTCTCTGGTGTCAACACTGTCTGATTTTGGATTTTTTTTTTTTTTCAAAATCAGACTTGACACCAGAGAGGCTGAATACTGCACTGAGTCAATGCGGTCTTAGCCTCTCTGGTCTCAACACTCTGTCTGATTTTGGATTTTTTTTTTTTTTTTTCCAAAATCAGACTTGACACCAGAGAGGCTGAATACCGCACTGAGTCAATGCGGTCTTAGCATCTCTGGTCTCAACACTCTGTCTGATTTTGGATTTTTTTTTTTTTTTCCAAAATCAGACTTGACACCAGAGAGGCTGAATACCGCACTGAGTCAATGCGGTCTTAGCATCTCTGGTCTCAACACTCTGTCTGATTTTGGATTTTTTTTTTTTTTTTTCCAAAATCAGACTTGACACCAGAGAGGCTGAATACCGCACTGAGTCAATGCGGTCTTAGCATCTCTGGTCTCAACACTCTGTCTGATTTTGGATTTTTTTTTTTTTTTTTCCAAAATCAGACTTGACACGAGAGAGGCTGAATACTGCACTGAGTCAATGCGGTCTTAGCCTCTCTGGTCTCAACACTCTGTCTGATTTTGGATTTTTTTTTTTTTTTTTTCCAAAATCAGACTTGACACCAGAGAGGCTGAATACCGCACTGAGTCAATGCGGTCTTAGCCTCTCTGGTCTCAACACTCTGTCTGATTTTGGATTTTTTTTTTTTTTTTCCAAAATCAGACTTGACACCAGAGAGGCTGAATACCGCACTCAGTCAATGCGGTCTTAGCCTCTCTTGTGTCAACACTCTGTCTGATTTTGGATTTTTTTTTTTTTTTCCAAAATCAGACTTGACACCAGAGAGGCTGAATACCGCACTGAGTCAATGCGGTCTTAGCCTCTCTGGTCTCAACACTCTGTCTGATTTTGGATTTTTTTTTTTTTTTCCAAAATCAGACTTGACACCAGAGAGGCTGAATACCGCACTGAGTCAATGCGGTCTTAGCATCTCTGGTCTCAACACTCTGTCTGATTTTGGATTTTTTTTTTTTTTTTTCCAAAATCAGACTTGACACCAGAGAGGCTGAATACCGCACTGAGTCAATGCGGTCTTAGCCTCTCTGGTGTCAACACTGTCTGATTTTGGATTTTTTTTTTTTTTCAAAATCAGACTTGACACCAGAGAGGCTGAATACCGCACTGAGTCAATGCGGTCTTAGCCTCTCTGGTGTCAACACTCTGTCTGATTTTGGATTTTTTTTTTTTTTTTTCCAAAATCAGACTTGACACCAGAGAGGCTGAATACCGCACTGAGTCAATGCGGTCTTAGCCTCTCTGGTGTCAACACTCTGTCTGATTTTGGATTTTTTTTTTTTTCCAAAATTAGACTTGACACCAGAGAGGCTGAATACTGCACTGAGTCAATGCGCTCTTAGCCTCTCTGGTGTCAACACTCTGTCTGATTTTGGATTTTTTTTTTTTTTCCAAAATCAGACTTGACACCAGAGAGGCTGAATACTGCACTGAGTCAATGCGGTCTTAGCCTCTCTGGTGTCAACACTCTGTCTGATTTTGGATTTTTTTTTTTTTTTTTTCCAAAATCAGACTTGACACCAGAGAGGCTGAATACCGCACTGAGTCAATGCGGTCTTAGCCTCTCTGGTGTCAACACTCTGTCTGATTTTGGATTTTTTTTTTTTTTTTTTCCAAAATCAGACGTGACACCAGAGAGGCTGAATACCGCACTGAGTCAATGCGGTCTTAGCCTCTCTGGTGTCAACACTCTGTCTAAATTTGGATTTTTTTTTTTTTTTTTCCAAAATCAGACTTGACACCAGAGAGGCTGAATACCGCACTCAGTCAATGCGGTCTTAGCCTCTCTGGTCTCAACACTCTGTCTGATTTTGGATTTTTTTTTTTTTTTCCAAAATCAGACTTGACACCAGAGAGGCTGAATACCGCACTGAGTCAATGCGGTCTTAGCCTCTCTGGTCTCAACACTCTGTCTGATTTTGGATTTTTTTTTTTTTTTTCCAAAATCAGACTTGACACCAGAGAGGCTGAATACTGCACTGAGTCAATGCGGTCTTAGCCTCTCTGGTCTCAACACTCTGTCTGATTTTGGATTTTTTTTTTTTTTTTTTCCAAAATCAGACTTGACACCAGAGAGGCTGAATACCGCACTGAGTCAATGCGGTCTTAGCCTCTCTGGTGTCAACACTCTGTCTGATTTTGGATTTTTTTTTTTTCCAAAATCAGACTTGACACCAGAGAGAATACTGCACTGAGTCAATGCGGTCTTAGCCTCTCTGGTCTCAACACTCTGTCTGATTTTGGATTTTTTTTTTTTCCAAAAATCAGACTTGACACCAGAGAGGCTGAATACCGCACTGAGTCAATGCGGTCTTAGCCTCTCTGGTGTCAACACTCTGTCTGATTTTGGATTTTTTTTTTTTTCCAAAATCAGACTTGACACCAGAGAGGCTGAATACTGCACTGAGTCAATGCGCTCTTAGCCTCTCTGGTGTCAACACTCTGTCTGATTTTGGATTTTTTTTTTTTTTTCCAAAATCAGACTTGACACCAGAGAGGCTGAATACCGCACTGAGTCAATGCGGTCTTAGCCTCTCTGGTGTCAACACTCTGTCTGATTTTGGATTTTTTTTTTTTTTTTTCCAAAATCAGACTTGACACCAGAGAGGCTGAATACCGCACTGAGTCAATGCGGTCTTAGCCTCTCTGGTCTCAACACTCTGTCTGATTTTGGATTTTTTTTTTTTTTTCCAAAATCAGACTTGACACCAGAGAGGCTGAATACCGCACTGAGTCAATGCGGTCTTAGCCTCTCTGGTCTCAACACTCTGTCTGATTTTGGATTTTTTTTTTTTTTTCCAAAATCAGACTTGACACCAGAGAGGCTGAATACCGCACTGAGTCAATGCGGTCTTAGCCTCTCTGGTCTCAACACTCTGTCTGATTTTGGATTTTTTTTTTTTTTTTTCCAAAATCAGACTTGACACCAGAGAGGCTGAATACCGCACTGAGTCAATGCGGTCTTAGCCTCTCTGGTGTCAACACTCTGTCTGATTTTGGATTTTTTTTTTTTTTCCAAAATCAGACTTGACACCAGAGAGGCTGAATACTGCACTGAGTCAATGCGGTCTTAGCCTCTCTGGTCTCAACACTCTGTCTGATTTTGGATTTTTTTTTTTTTCCAAAAATCAGACTTGACACCAGAGAGGCTGAATACCGCACTGAGTCAATGCGGTCTTAGCCTCTCTGGTGTCAACACTCTGTCTGATTTTGGATTTTTTTTTTTTTTCCAAAATCAGACTTGACACCAGAGAGGCTGAATACCGCACTGAGTCAATGCGGTCTTAGCCTCTCTGGTCTCAACACTCTGTCTGATTTTGGATTTTTTTTTTTTTTTTCCAAAATCAGACTTGACACCAGAGAGGCTGAATACCGCACTCAGTCAATGCGGTCTTAGCCTCTCTTGTGTCAACACTCTGTCTGATTTTGGATTTTTTTTTTTTTTTCCAAAATCAGACTTGACACCAGAGAGGCTGAATACCGCACTGAGTCAATGCGGTCTTAGCCTCTCTGGTCTCAACACTCTGTCTGATTTTGGATTTTTTTTTTTTTTTTTTCAAAAATCAGACTTGACACCAGAGAGGCTGAATACCGCACTGAGTCAATGCGGTCTTAGCCTCTCTGGTGTCAACACTCTGTCTGATTTTGGATTTTTTTTTTTTTTTCCAAAATCAGGCTTGACACCAGAGAGGCTGAATACCGCACTGAGTCAATGCGGTCTTAGCCTCTCTGGTCTCAACACTCTGTCTGATTTTGGATTTTTTTTTTTTTTTTTTCCAAAACCAGACTTGACACCAGAGAGGCTGAATACCGCGCTGAGTCAATGCGGTCTTAGCCTCTCTGGTCTCAACACTCTGTCTGATTTTGGATTTTTTTTTTTTTTTTTTCCAAAATCAGACTTGACACCAGAGAGGCTGAATACCGCACTGAGTCAATGCGGTCTTAGCCTCTCTGGTCTCAACACTCTGTCTGATTTTGGATTTTTTTTTTTTTCTTCCAAAATCAGACTTGACACCAGAGAGGCTGAATACCGCACTGAGTCAATGCGGTCTTGGCCTCTCTGGTGTCAACACTGTCTGATTTTGGATTTTTTTTTTTTTTTCAAAATCAGACTTGACACCAGAGAGGCTGAATACTGCACTGAGTCAATGCGGTCTTAGCCTCTCTGGTCTCAACACTCTGTCTGATTTTGGATTTTTTTTTTTTTTTTTCCAAAATCAGACTTGACACCAGAGAGGCTGAATACCGCACTGAGTCAATGCGGTCTTAGCCTCTCTGGTGTCAACACTCTGTCTGATTTTGGATTTTTTTTTTTTTTTTCCAAAATCAGACTTGACACCAGAGAGGCTGAATACCGCACTGAGTCAATGCGGTCTTAGCCTCTCTGGTGTCAACACTCTGTCTGATTTTGGATTTTTTTTTTTTTTTCCAAAATCAGACTTGACACCAGAGAGGCTGAATACCGCACTGAGTCAATGCGGTCTTAGCATCTCTGGTCTCAACACTCTGTCTGATTTTGGATTTTTTTTTTTTTTTTTCCAAAATCAGACTTGACACCAGAGAGGCTGAATACTGCACTGAGTCAATGCGGTCTTAGCCTCTCTGGTCTCAACACTCTGTCTGATTTTGGATTTTTTTTTTTTTTTTTCCAAAATCAGACTTGACACCAGAGAGGCTGAATACTGCACTGAGTCAATGCGGTCTTAGCCTCTCTGGTCTCAACACTCTGTCTGATTTTGGATTTTTTTTTTTTTTTTTCCAAAATCAGACTTGACACCAGAGAGGCTGAATACCGCACTGAGTCAATGCGGTCTTAGCATCTCTGGTCTCAACACTCTGTCTGATTTTGGATTTTTTTTTTTTTTTTTCCAAAATCAGACTTGACACCAGAGAGGCTGAATACCGCACTGAGTCAATGCGGTCTTAGCCTCTCTGGTGTCAACACTGTCTGATTTTGGATTTTTTTTTTTTTTCAAAATCAGACTTGACACCAGAGAGGCTGAATACTGCACTGAGTCAATGCGGTCTTAGCCTCTCTGGTCTCAACACTCTGTCTGATTTTGGATTTTTTTTTTTTTTTTTCCAAAATCAGACTTGACACCAGAGAGGCTGAATACCGCACTGAGTCAATGCGGTCTTAGCCTCTCTGGTGTCAACACTCTGTCTGATTTTGGATTTTTTTTTTTTTTTTTCCAAAATCAGACTTGACACCAGAGAGGCTGAATACCGCACTGAGTCAATGCGGTCTTAGCCTCTCTGGTGTCAACACTCTGTCTGATTTTGGATTTTTTTTTTTTTCCAAAATTAGACTTGACACCAGAGAGGCTGAATACTGCACTGAGTCAATGCGCTCTTAGCCTCTCTGGTGTCAACACTCTGTCTGATTTTGGATTTTTTTTTTTTTTCCAAAATCAGACTTGACACCAGAGAGGCTGAATACTGCACTGAGTCAATGCGGTCTTAGCCTCTCTGGTGTCAACACTCTGTCTGATTTTGGATTTTTTTTTTTTTTTTTTCCAAAATCAGACTTGACACCAGAGAGGCTGAATACCGCACTGAGTCAATGCGGTCTTAGCCTCTCTGGTGTCAACACTCTGTCTGATTTTGGATTTTTTTTTTTTTTTTTTCCAAAATCAGACGTGACACCAGAGAGGCTGAATACCGCACTGAGTCAATGCGGTCTTAGCCTCTCTGGTGTCAACACTCTGTCTGAATTTGGATTTTTTTTTTTTTTTTTTCCAAAATCAGACTTGACACCAGAGAGGCTGAATACCGCACTCAGTCAATGCGGTCTTAGCCTCTCTGGTCTCAACACTCTGTCTGATTTTGGATTTTTTTTTTTTTTTCCAAAATCAGACTTGACACCAGAGAGGCTGAATACCGCACTGAGTCAATGCGGTCTTAGCCTCTCTGGTCTCAACACTCTGTCTGATTTTGGATTTTTTTTTTTTTTTCCAAAATCAGACTTGACACCAGAGAGGCTGAATACCGCACTGAGTCAATGCGGTCTTAGCCTCTCTGGTGTCAACACTCTGTCTGAATTTGGATTTTTTTTTTTTTTTTTTTTTCCAAAATCAGACTTGACACCAGAGAGGCTGAATACCGCACTGAGTCAATGCGGTCTTAGCCTCTCTGGTGTCAACACTCTGTCTGATTTTGGATTTTTTTTTTTTTTTTCCAAAATCAGACTTGACACCAGAGAGGCTGAATACTGCACTGAGTCAATGCGGTCTTAGCCTCTCTGGTCTCAACACTCTGTCTGATTTTGGATTTTTTTTTTTTTTTTTTCCAAAATCAGACTTGACACCAGAGAGGCTGAATACCGCACTGAGTCAATGCGGTCTTAGCCTCTCTGGTGTCAACACTCTGTCTGATTTTGGATTTTTTTTTTTTTTCCAAAATCAGACTTGACACCAGAGAGGCTGAATACTGCACTGAGTCAATGCGGTCTTAGCCTCTCTGGTCTCAACACTCTGTCTGATTTTGGAATTTTTTTTTTTCCAAAAATCAGACTTGACACCAGAGAGGCTGAATACCGCACTGAGTCAATGCGGTCTTAGCCTCTCTGGTGTCAACACTCTGTCTGATTTTGGATTTTTTTTTTTTTCCAAAATCAGACTTGACACCAGAGAGGCTGAATACTGCACTGAGTCAATGCGCTCTTAGCCTCTCTGGTGTCAACACTCTGTCTGATTTTGGATTTTTTTTTTTTTTTCCAAAATCAGACTTGACACCAGAGAGGCTGAATACCGCACTGAGTCAATGCGGTCTTAGCCTCTCTGGTGTCAACACTCTGTCTGATTTTGGATTTTTTTTTTTTTTTTTCCAAAATCAGACTTGACACCAGAGAGGCTGAATACCGCACTGAGTCAATGCGGTCTTAGCCTCTCTGGTCTCAACACTCTGTCTGATTTTGGATTTTTTTTTTTTTTTCCAAAATCAGACTTGACACCAGAGAGGCTGAATACCGCACTGAGTCAATGCGGTCTTAGCCTCTCTGGTCTCAACACTCTGTCTGATTTTGGATTTTTTTTTTTTTTTCCAAAATCAGACTTTACACCAGAGAGGCTGAATACCGCACTGAGTCAATGCGGTCTTAGCCTCTCTGGTCTCAACACTCTGTCTGATTTTGGATTTTTTTTTTTTTTTTTCCAAAATCAGACTTGACACCAGAGAGGCTGAATACCGCACTGAGTCAATGCGGTCTTAGCCTCTCTGGTGTCAACACTCTGTCTGATTTTGGATTTTTTTTTTTTTCCAAAATCAGACTTGACACCAGAGAGGCTGAATACTGCACTGAGTCAATGCGGTCTTAGCCTCTCTGGTCTCAACACTCTGTCTGATTTTGGATTTTTTTTTTTTTCCAAAAATCAGACTTGACACCAGAGAGGCTGAATACCGCACTGAGTCAATGCGGTCTTAGCCTCTCTGGTGTCAACACTCTGTCTGATTTTGGATTTTTTTTTTTTTTCCAAAATCAGACTTGACACCAGAGAGGCTGAATACCGCACTGAGTCAATGCGGTCTTAGCCTCTCTGGTCTCAACACTCTGTCTGATTTTGGATTTTTTTTTTTTTTTTCCAAAATCAGACTTGACACCAGAGAGGCTGAATACCGCACTCAGTCAATGCGGTCTTAGCCTCTCTTGTGTCAACACTCTGTCTGATTTTGGATTTTTTTTTTTTTTTTCCAAAATCAGACTTGACACCAGAGAGGCTGAATACCGCACTGAGTCAATGCGGTCTTAGCCTCTCTGGTCTCAACACTCTGTCTGATTTTGGATTTTTTTTTTTTTTTTTTCAAAAATCAGACTTGACACCAGAGAGGCTGAATACCGCACTGAGTCAATGCGGTCTTAGCCTCTCTGGTGTCAACACTCTGTCTGATTTTGGATTTTTTTTTTTTTTCAAAATCAGACTTGACACCAGAGAGGCTGAATACTGCACTGAGTCAATGCGGTCTTAGCCTCTCTGGTCTCAACACTCTGTCTGATTTTGGATTTTTTTTTTTTTTTTTCCAAAATCAGACTTGACACCAGAGAGGCTGAATACCGCACTGAGTCAATGCGGTCTTAGCCTCTCTGGTGTCAACACTCTGTCTGATTTTGGATTTTTTTTTTTTTTTTCCAAAATCAGACTTGACACCAGAGAGGCTGAATACCGCACTGAGTCAATGCGGTCTTAGCCTCTCTGGTGTCAACACTCTGTCTGATTTTGGATTTTTTTTTTTTTTCCAAAATCAGACTTGACACCAGAGAGGCTGAATACTGCACTGAGTCAATGCGCTCTTAGCCTCTCTGGTGTCAACACTCTGTCTGATTTTGCATTTTTTTTTTTTTTTCCAAAATCAGACTTGACACCAGAGAGGCTGAATACCGCACTGAGTCAATGCGGTCTTAGCCTCTCTGGTGTCAACACTCTGTCTGATTTTGGATTTTTTTTTTTTTTTTTTCCAAAATCAGACTTGACACCAGAGAGGCTGAATACCGCACTGAGTCAATGCGGTCTTAGCCTCTCTGGTCTCAACACTCTGTCTGATTTTGGATTTTTTTTTTTTTTTTCCAAAATCAGACTTGACACCAGAGAGGCTGAATACCGCACTGAGTCAATGCGGTCTTAGCCTCTCTGGTCTCAACACTCTGTCTGATTTTGGATTTTTTTTTTTTTTTTTCCAAAATCAGACTTGACACCAGAGAGGCTGAATACCGCACTGAGTCAATGCGGTCTTAGCCTCTCTGGTGTCAACACTCTGTCTGATTTTGGATTTTTTTTTTTTTTTCAAAAATCAGACTTGACACCAGAGAGGCTGAATACCGCACTGAGTCAATGCGGTCTTAGCCTCTCTGGTCTCAACACTCTGTCTGATTTTGGATTTTTTTTTTTTTTTTCCAAAATCAGACTTGACACCAGAGAGGCTGAATACCGCACTCAGTCAATGCGGTCTTAGCCTCTCTTGTGTCAACACTCTGTCTGATTTTTGATTTTTGATTTTTTTTTCCAAAATCAGACTTGACACCAGAGAGGCTGAATACCGCACTGAGTCAATGCGGTCTTAGCCTCTCTGGTCTCAACACTCTGTCTGATTTTGGATTTTTTTTTTTTTTTTTTCAAAAATCAGACTTGACACCAGAGAGGCTGAATACCGCACTGAGTCAATGCGGTCTTAGCCTCTCTGGTGTCAACACTCTGTCTGATTTTGGATTTTTTTTTTTTTTTCCAAAATCAGACTTGACACCAGAGAGGCTGAATACCGCACTGAGTCAATGCGGTCTTAGCCTCTCTGGTCTCAACACTCTGTCTGATTTTGGATTTTTTTTTTTTTTTTTTCCAAAACCAGACTTGACACCAGAGAGGCTGAATACCGCGCTGAGTCAATGCGGTCTTACCCTCTCTGGTCTCAACACTCTGTCTGATTTTCGATTTTTTTTTTTTTTTTTTCCAAAATCAGACTTGACACCAGAGAGGCTGAATACCGCACTGAGTCAATGCGGTCTTAGCCTCTCTGGTCTCAACACTCTGTCTGATTTTGGATTTTTTTTTTTTTCTTCCAAAATCAGACTTGACACCAGAGAGGCTGAATACCGCACTGAGTCAATGCGGTCTTAGCCTCTCTGGTGTCAACACTGTCTGATTTTGGATTTTTTTTTTTTTTCAAAATCAGACTTGACACCAGAGAGGCTGAATACTGCACTGAGTCAATGCGGTCTTAGCCTCTCTGGTCTCAACACTCTGTCTGATTTTGGATTTTTTTTTTTTTTTTTCCAAAATCAGACTTGACACCAGAGAGGCTGAATACCGCACTGAGTCAATGCGGTCTTAGCCTCTCTGGTGTCAACACTCTGTCTGATTTTGGATTTTTTTTTTTTTTTTCCAAAATCAGACTTGACACCAGAGAGGCTGAATACCGCACTGAGTCAATGCGGTCTTAGCCTCTCTGGTGTCAACACTCTGTCTGATTTTGGATTTTTTTTTTTTTTCCAAAATCAGACTTGACACCAGAGAGGCTGAATACTGCACTGAGTCAATGCGCTCTTAGCCTCTCTGGTGTCAACACTCTGTCTGATTTTGGATTTTTTTTTTTTTTTCCAAAATCAGACTTGACACCAGAGAGGCTGAATACTGCACTGAGTCAATGCGGTCTTAGCCTCTCTGGTGTCAACACTCTGTCTGATTTTGGATTTTTTTTTTTTTTTTTCCAAAATCAGACTTGACACCAGAGAGGCTGAATGCCGCACTGAGTCAATGCAGTCTTAGCCTCTCTGGTCTCAACACTCTGTCTGATTTTGGATTTTTTTTTTTTTTTTTCCAAAATCAGACTTGACACCAGAGAGGCTGAATACCGCACTGAGTCAATGCGGTCTTAGCCTCTCTGGTGTCAACACTGTCTGATTTTGGATTTTTTTTTTTTTTCAAAATCAGACTTGACACCAGAGAGGCTGAATACTGCACTGAGTCAATGCGGTCTTAGCCTCTCTGGTCTCAACACTCTGTCTGATTTTGGATTTTTTTTTTTTTTTTTCCAAAATCAGACTTGACACCAGAGAGGCTGAATACCGCACTGAGTCAATGCGGTCTTAGCCTCTCTGGTCTCAACACTCTGTCTGATTTTGGATTTTTTTTTTTTTTCCAAAATCAGACTTGACACCAGAGAGGCTGAATACCGCACTGAGTCAATGCGGTCTTAGCCTCTCTGGTCTCAACACTCTGTCTGATTTTGGATTTTTTTTTTTTTTTTTTCAAAAATCAGACTTGACACCAGAGAGGCTGAATACCGCACTGAGTCAATGCGGTCTTAGCCTCTCTGGTGTCAACACTCTGTCTGATTTTGGATTTTTTTTTTTTTTTCCAAAATCAGGCTTGACACCAGAGAGGCTGAATACCGCACTGAGTCAATGCGGTCTTAGCCTCTCTGGTCTCAACACTCTGTCTGATTTTGGATTTTTTTTTTTTTTTTTTCCAAAACCAGACTTGACACCAGAGAGGCTGAATACCGCGCTGAGTCAATGCGGTCTTAGCCTCTCTGGTCTCAACACTCTGTCTGATTTTGGATTTTTTTTTTTTTTTTTTCCAAAATCAGACTTGACACCAGAGAGGCTGAATACCGCACTGAGTCAATGCGGTCTTAGCCTCTCTGGTCTCAACACTCTGTCTGATTTTGGATTTTTTTTTTTTTCTTCCAAAATCAGACTTGACACCAGAGAGGCTGAATACCGCACTGAGTCAATGCGGTCTTGGCCTCTCTGGTGTCAACACTGTCTGATTTTGGATTTTTTTTTTTTTTCAAAATCAGACTTGACACCAGAGAGGCTGAATACTGCACTGAGTCAATGCGGTCTTAGCCTCTCTGGTCTCAACACTCTGTCTGATTTTGGATTTTTTTTTTTTTTTTTCCAAAATCAGACTTGACACCAGAGAGGCTGAATACCGCACTGAGTCAATGCGGTCTTAGCCTCTCTGGTGTCAACACTCTGTCTGATTTTGGATTTTTTTTTTTTTTTTCCAAAATCAGACTTGACACCAGAGAGGCTGAATACCGCACTGAGTCAATGCGGTCTTAGCCTCTCTGGTGTCAACACTCTGTCTGATTTTGGATTTTTTTTTTTTTCCAAAATCAGACTTGACACCAGAGAGGCTGAATACTGCACTGAGTCAATGCGCTCTTAGCCTCTCTGGTGTCAACACTCTGTCTGATTTTGGATTTTTTTTTTTTTTTCCAAAATCAGACTTGACACCAGAGAGGCTGAATACCGCACTGAGTCAATGCGGTCTTAGCCTCTCTGGTGTCAACACTCTGTCTGATTTTGGATTTTTTTTTTTTTTTTTTCCAAAATCAGACTTGACACCAGAGAGGCTGAATACCGCACTGAGTCAATGCGGTCTTAGCCTCTCTGGTCTCAACACTCTGTCTGATTTTGGATTTTTTTTTTTTTTTCCAAAATCAGACTTGACACCAGAGAGGCTGAATACCGCACTGAGTCAATGCGGTCTTAGCCTCTCTGGTCTCAACACTCTGTCTGATTTTGGATTTTTTTTTTTTTTTTTCCAAAATCAGACTTGACACCAGAGAGGCTGAATACCGCACTGAGTCAATGCGGTCTTAGCCTCTCTGGTGTCAACACTCTGTCTGATTTTGGATTTTTTTTTTTTTTTCCAAAATCAGACTTGACACCAGAGAGGCTGAATACCGCACTGAGTCAATGCGGTCTTAGCCTCTCTGGTCTCAACACTCTGTCTGATTTTGGATTTTTTTTTTTTTTTTCCAAAATCAGACTTGACACCAGAGAGGCTGAATACCGCACTCAGTCAATGCGGTCTTAGCCTCTCTTGTGTCAACACTCTGTCTGATTTTTGATTTTTGATTTTTTTTTCCAAAATCAGACTTGACACCAGAGAGGCTGAATACCGCACTGAGTCAATGCGGTCTTAGCCTCTCTGGTCTCAACACTCTGTCTGATTTTGGATTTTTTTTTTTTTTTTTTCAAAAATCAGACTTGACACCAGAGAGGCTGAATACCGCACTGAGTCAATGCGGTCTTAGCCTCTCTGGTGTCAACACTCTGTCTGATTTTGGATTTTTTTTTTTTTTTCCAAAATCAGACTTGACACCAGAGAGGCTGAATACCGCACTGAGTCAATGCGGTCTTAGCCTCTCTGGTCTCAACACTCTGTCTGATTTTGGATTTTTTTTTTTTTTTTTTCCAAAACCAGACTTGACACCAGAGAGGCTGAATACCGCGCTGAGTCAATGCGGTCTTAGCCTCTCTGGTCTCAACACTCTGTCTGATTTTCGATTTTTTTTTTTTTTTTTTCCAAAATCAGACTTGACACCAGAGAGGCTGAATACCGCACTGAGTCAATGCGGTCTTAGCCTCTCTGGTCTCAACACTCTGTCTGATTTTGGATTTTTTTTTTTTTCTTCCAAAATCAGACTTGACACCAGAGAGGCTGAATACCGCACTGAGTCAATGCGGTCTTAGCCTCTCTGGTGTCAACACTGTCTGATTTTGGATTTTTTTTTTTTTTCAAAATCAGACTTGACACCAGAGAGGCTGAATACTGCACTGAGTCAATGCGGTCTTAGCCTCTCTGGTCTCAACACTCTGTCTGATTTTGGATTTTTTTTTTTTTTTTTCCAAAATCAGACTTGACACCAGAGAGGCTGAATACCGCACTGAGTCAATGCGGTCTTAGCCTCTCTGGTGTCAACACTCTGTCTGATTTTGGATTTTTTTTTTTTTTTTCCAAAATCAGACTTGACACCAGAGAGGCTGAATACCGCACTGAGTCAATGCGGTCTTAGCCTCTCTGGTGTCAACACTCTGTCTGATTTTGGATTTTTTTTTTTTTCCAAAATCAGACTTGACACCAGAGAGGCTGAATACTGCACTGAGTCAATGCGCTCTTAGCCTCTCTGGTGTCAACACTCTGTCTGATTTTGGATTTTTTTTTTTTTTTCCAAAATCAGACTTGACACCAGAGAGGCTGAATACTGCACTGAGTCAATGCGGTCTTAGCCTCTCTGGTGTCAACACTCTGTCTGATTTTGGATTTTTTTTTTTTTTTTTCCAAAATCAGACTTGACACCAGAGAGGCTGAATGCCGCACTGAGTCAATGCAGTCTTAGCCTCTCTGGTCTCAACACTCTGTCTGATTTTGGATTTTTTTTTTTTTTTTTCCAAAATCAGACTTGACACCAGAGAGGCTGAATACCGCACTGAGTCAATGCGGTCTTAGCCTCTCTGGTGTCAACACTGTCTGATTTTGGATTTTTTTTTTTTTTCAAAATCAGACTTGACACCAGAGAGGCTGAATACTGCACTGAGTCAATGCGGTCTTAGCCTCTCTGGTCTCAACACTCTGTCTGATTTTGGATTTTTTTTTTTTTTTTTCCAAAATCAGACTTGACACCAGAGAGGCTGAATACCGCACTGAGTCAATGCGGTCTTAGCCTCTCTGGTCTCAACACTCTGTCTGATTTTGGATTTTTTTTTTTTTCCAAAATCAGACTTGACACCAGAGAGGCTGAATACCGCACTGAGTCAATGCGGTCTTAGCCTCTCTGGTGTCAACACTCTGTCTGATTTTGGATTTTTTTTTTTTTTTTCCAAAATCAGACTTGACACCAGAGAGGCTGAATACCGCACTGAGTCAATGCGGTCTTAGCCTCTCTGGTGTCAACACTCTGTCTGATTTTGGATTTTTTTTTTTTTCCAAAATCAGACTTGACACCAGAGAGGCTGAATACTGCACTGAGTCAATGCGCTCTTAGCCTCTCTGGTGTCAACACTCTGTCTGATTTTGGATTTTTTTTTTTTTTTCCAAAATCAGACTTGACACCAGAGAGGCTGAATACTGCACTGAGTCAATGCGGTCTTAGCCTCTCTGGTGTCAACACTCTGTCTGATTTTGGATTTTTTTTTTTTTTTTTCCAAAATCAGACTTGACACCAGAGAGGCTGAATGCCGCACTGAGTCAATGCAGTCTTAGCCTCTCTGGTCTCAACACTCTGTCTGATTTTGGATTTTTTTTTTTTTTTTTCCAAAATCAGACTTGACACCAGAGAGGCTGAATACCGCACTGAGTCAATGCGGTCTTAGCCTCTCTGGTGTCAACACTGTCTGATTTTGGATTTTTTTTTTTTTTCAAAATCAGACTTGACACCAGAGAGGCTGAATACTGCACTGAGTCAATGCGGTCTTAGCCTCTCTGGTCTCAACACTCTGTCTGATTTTGGATTTTTTTTTTTTTTTTTCCAAAATCAGACTTGACACCAGAGAGGCTGAATACCGCACTGAGTCAATGCGGTCTTAGCCTCTCTGGTCTCAACACTCTGTCTGATTTTGGATTTTTTTTTTTTTTCCAAAATCAGACTTGACACCAGAGAGGCTGAATACCGCACTGAGTCAATGCGGTCTTAGCCTCTCTGGTCTCAACACTCTGTCTGATTTTGGATTTTTTTTTTTTTTTTTCCAAAATCAGACTTGACACCAGAGAGGCTGAATACCGCACTGAGTCAATGCGGTCTTAGCCTCTCTGGTGTCAACACTCTGTCTGATTTTTGATTTTTTTTTTTTTTTTCTAAAATCAGACTTGACACCAGAGAGGCTGAATACTGCACTGAGTCAATGCGGTCTTAGCCTCTCTGGTCTCAACACTCTGTCTGATTTTGGATTTTTTTTTTTTTTCCCAAAATCAGACTTGACACCAGAGAGGCTGAATACCGCACTGAGTCAATGCGGTCTTAGCCTCTCTGGTCTCAACACTCTGTCTGATTTTGGATTTTTTTTTTTTTTTTCCAAAATCAGACTTGACACCAGAGAGGCTGAATACCGCACTCAGTCAATGCGGTCTTAGCCTCTCTTGTGTCAACACTCTGTCTGATTTTGGATTTTTTTTTTTTTTTTCCAAAATCAGACTTGACACCAGAGAGGCTGAATACCGCACTGAGTCAATGCGGTCTTAGCCTCTCTGGTCTCAACACTCTGTCTGATTTTGGATTTTTTTTTTTTTTTTTTCAAAAATCAGACTTGACACCAGAGAGGCTGAATACCGCACTGAGTCAATGCGGTCTTAGCCTCTCTGGTGTCAACACTCTGTCTGATTTTGGATTTTTTTTTTTTTTTCCAAAATCAGACTTGACACCAGAGAGGCTGAATACCGCACTGAGTCAATGCGGTCTTAGCCTCTCTGGTCTCAACACTCTGTCTGATTTTGGATTTTTTTTTTTTTTTTTTCCAAAACCAGACTTGACACCAGAGAGGCTGAATACCGCACTGAGTCAATGCGGTCTTAGCCTCTCTGGTCTCAACACTCTGTCTGATTTTGGATTTTTTTTTTTTTTTTTTCCAAAATCAGACTTGACACCAGAGAGGCTGAATACCGCACTGAGTCAATGCGGTCTTAGCCTCTCTGGTCTCAACACTCTGTCTGATTTTGGATTTTTTTTTTTTTCTTCCAAAATCAGACTTGACACCAGAGAGGCTGAATACCGCACTGAGTCAATGCGGTCTTAGCCTCTCTGGTGTCAACACTGTCTGATTTTGGATTTTTTTTTTTTTTCAAAATCAGACTTGACACCAGAGAGGCTGAATACTGCACTGAGTCAATGCGGTCTTAGCCTCTCTGGTCTCAACACTCTGTCTGATTTTGGATTTTTTTTTTTTTTTTTCCAAAATCAGACTTGACACCAGAGAGGCTGAATACCGCACTGAGTCAATGCGGTCTTAGCCTCTCTGGTGTCAACACTCTGTCTGATTTTGGATTTTTTTTTTTTTTTTCCAAAATCAGACTTGACACCAGAGAGGCTGAATACCGCACTGAGTCAATGCGGTCTTAGCCTCTCTGGTGTCAACACTCTGTCTGATTTTGGATTTTTTTTTTTTTCCAAAATCAGACTTGACACCAGAGAGGCTGAATACTGGACTGAGTCAATGCGCTCTTAGCCTCTCTGGTGTCAACACTCTGTCTGATTTTGGATTTTTTTTTTTTTTTCCAAAATCAGACTTGACACCAGAGAGGCTGAATACCGCACTGAGTCAATGCGGTCTTAGCCTCTCTGGTGTCAACACTCTGTCTGATTTTGGATTTTTTTTTTTTTTTCCAAAATCAGACTTGACACCAGAGAGGCTGAATACCGCACTGAGTCAATGCGGTCTTAGCCTCGCTGGTCTCAACACTCTGTCTGATTTTGGATTTTTTTTTTTTTTTTCAAAAATCAGACTTGACACCAGAGAGGCTGAATACCGCACTGAGTCAATGCGGTCTTAGCCTCTCTGGTCTCAACACTCTGTCTGATTTTGGATTTTTTTTTTTTTTTTCCAAAATCAGACTTGACACCAGAGGGGCTGAATACCGCACTGAGTCAATGCGGTCTTAGCCTCTCTGGTCTCAACACTCTGTCTGATTTTTGATTTTTTTTTTTTTTTCCAAAATCAGACTTGACACCAGAGAGGCTGAATGCCGCACTGAGTCAATGCAGTCTTAGCCTCTCTGGTCTCAACACTCTGTCTGATTTTGGATTTTTTTTTTTTTTTTTCCAAAATCAGACTTGACACCAGAGAGGCTGAATACCGCACTGAGTCAATGCGGTCTTAGCCTCTCTGGTCTCAACACTCTGTCTGATTTTGGATTTTTTTTTTTTTTCCAAAATCAGACTTGACACCAGAGAGGCTGAATACCGCACTGAGTCAATGCGGTCTTAGCCTCTCTGGTCTCAACACTCTGTCTGATTTTGGATTTTTTTTTTTTTTTTTCCAAAATCAGACTTGACACCAGAGAGGCTGAATACCGCACTGAGTCAATGCGGTCTTAGCCTCTCTGGTGTCAACACTCTGTCTGATTTTGGATTTTTTTTTTTTTTTTCTAAAATCAGACTTGACACCAGAGAGGCTGAATACTGCACTGAGTCAATGCGGTCTTAGCCTCTCTGGTCTCAACACTCTGTCTGATTTTGGATTTTTTTTTTTTTTTCCCAAAATCAGACTTGACACCAGAGAGGCTGAATACCGCACTGAGTCAATGCGGTCTTAGCCTCTCTGGTCTCAACACTCTGTCTGATTTTGGTTTTTTTTTTTTTTTTTCCAAAATCAGACTTGACACCAGAGAGGCTGAATACCGCACTCAGTCAATGCGGTCTTAGCCTCTCTTGTGTCAACACTCTGTCTGATTTTGGATTTTTTTTTTTTTTTTCCAAAATCAGACTTGACACCAGAGAGGCTGAATACCGCACTGAGTCAATGCGGTCTTAGCCTCTCTGGTCTCAACACTCTGTCTGATTTTGGATTTTTTTTTTTTTTTTTTCAAAAATCAGACTTGACACCAGAGAGGCTGAATACCGCACTGAGTCAATGCGCTCTTAGCCTCTCTGTTGTCAACACTCTGTCTGATTTTGGATTTTTTTTTTTTTTTCCAAAATCAGACTTGACACCAGAGAGGCTGAATACCGCACTGAGTCAATGCGGTCTTAGCCTCTCTGGTGTCAACACTCTGTCTGATTTTGGATTTTTTTTTTTTTTTTTTCCAAAATCAGACTTGACACCAGAGAGGCTGAATACCGCACTGAGTCAATGCGGTCTTAGCCTCTCTGGTCTCAACACTCTGTCTGATTTTGGATTTTTTTTTTTTTTTCCAAAATCAGACTTGACACCAGAGAGGCTGAATACCGCACTGAGTCAATGCGGTCTTAGCCTCTCTGGTCTCAGCACTCTGTCTGATTTTGGATTTTTTTTTTTTTTTCCAAAATCAGACTTGACACCAGAGAGGCTGAATACCGCACTGAGTCAATGCGGTCTTAGCCTCTCTGGTCTCAACACTCTGTCTGATTTTGGATTTTTTTTTTTTTTTTCCAAAATCAGACTTGACACCAGAGAGGCTGAATACCGCACTGAGTCAATGCGGTCTTAGCCTCTCTGGTGTCAACACTCTGTCTGATTTTGGATTTTTTTTTTTTTCCAAAATCAGACTTGACACCAGAGAGGCTGAATACTGCACTGAGTCAATGCGGTCTTAGCCTCTCTGGTCTCAACACTCTGTCTGATTTTGGATTTTTTTTTTTTTTCCAAAAATCAGACTTGACACCAGAGAGGCTGAATACCGCACTGAGTCAATGCGGTCTTAGCCTCTCTGGTGTCAACACTCTGTCTGATTTTGGATTTTTTTTTTTTTTCCAAAATCAGACTTGACACCAGAGAGGCTGAATACCGCACTGAGTCAATGCGGTCTTAGCCTCTCTGGTCTCAACACTCTGTCTGATTTTGGATTTTTTTTTTTTTTTTCCAAAATCAGACTTGACACCAGAGAGGCTGAATACCGCACTCAGTCAATGCGGTCTTAGCCTCTCTTGTGTCAACACTCTGTCTGATTTTGGATTTTTTTTTTTTTTTTCCAAAATCAGACTTGACACCAGAGAGGCTGAATACCGCACTGAGTCAATGCGGTCTTAGCCTCTCTGGTCTCAACACTCTGTCTGATTTTGGATTTTTTTTTTTTTTTTTTCAAAAATCAGACTTGACACCAGAGAGGCTGAATACCGCACTGAGTCAATGCGGTCTTAGCCTCTCTGGTGTCAACACTCTGTCTGATTTTGGATTTTTTTTTTTTTTTCCAAAATCAGGCTTGACACCAGAGAGGCTGAATACCGCACTGAGTCAATGCGGTCTTAGCCTCTCTGGTCTCAACACTCTGTCTGATTTTGGATTTTTTTTTTTTTTTTTCCAAAATCAGACTTGACACCAGAGAGGCTGAATACCGCACTGAGTCAATGCGGTCTTAGCCTCTCTGGTCTCAACACTCTGTCTGATTTTGGATTTTTTTTTTTTTCCAAAATCAGACTTGACACCAGAGAGGCTGAATACCGCACTGAGTCAATGCGGTCTTAGCCTCTCTGGTGTCAACACTCTGTCTGATTTTGGATTTTTTTTTTTTTTTTCCAAAATCAGACTTGACACCAGAGAGGCTGAATACCGCACTGAGTCAATGCGGTCTTAGCCTCTCTGGTGTCAACACTCTGTCTGATTTTGGATTTTTTTTTTTTTCCAAAATCAGACTTGACACCAGAGAGGCTGAATACTGCACTGAGTCAATGCGCTCTTAGCCTCTCTGGTGTCAACACTCTGTCTGATTTTGGATTTTTTTTTTTTTTTCCAAAATCAGACTTGACACCAGAGAGGCTGAATACTGCACTGAGTCAATGCGGTCTTAGCCTCTCTGGTGTCAACACTCTGTCTGATTTTGGATTTTTTTTTTTTTTTTTCCAAAATCAGACTTGACACCAGAGAGGCTGAATGCCGCACTGAGTCAATGCAGTCTTAGCCTCTCTGGTCTCAACACTCTGTCTGATTTTGGATTTTTTTTTTTTTTTTTCCAAAATCAGACTTGACACCAGAGAGGCTGAATACCGCACTGAGTCAATGCGGTCTTAGCCTCTCTGGTGTCAACACTGTCTGATTTTGGATTTTTTTTTTTTTTCAAAATCAGACTTGACACCAGAGAGGCTGAATACTGCACTGAGTCAATGCGGTCTTAGCCTCTCTGGT
>NW_028151804.1:7500-10000 GCF_964638095.1 Poromitra crassiceps
GTGTTTTATGGCAGTTCTGTAAAACCCTCGACTATGTGCGCCTCAATTGGAAGGCTTTATGAAGGGACAAATTGTTCGAGTGACATCGCCGATGGCATCGCTCACTGATGACATCGCAATTGCTCGAAGTGACATCACTTATGACATCACTCTCTGATGACATCACTCACTGCTGAGATCACTGCTGACCTCCCTCCCCCCTCACCTGTCACATCAGTTTTCTCCTCCTCCTCGTCTCCCCTGCCCGTTCTCTCCTGCTAAGCTCTCTAGCCATGGCACGCCTCTGTCTCTCTCCCTCTCTCTCTATCTCTCTCTCTCCCTCCCTCTCTCTCTCTCTCTCTCCCTCTATCCCTCTCTCTCTCTCCCTCCCTCGGTTTTGATTGAGGTCAGGACCTCACCCTTTCAAGCCCACTTCAGCTCCAGACCAAAACCCCTAAACGACAATAATGCCTCATCAAATATTAACGCACGTCATTTTGCTGAGCCACGACGCCGTCGGGGGCCGCCGCAAGCATCGGACAAGATGGCGCCATTGACCAGGGACACGAAAACGAATGGGATAAGTTAAGAGTGCCAAGAGCGCGTAAATAAGAGAAGTAAGAGTGCCAAGAGCGCGTAAATAAGAGAAGTAAGAGTGCCAAGAGCGCGTAAATAAGAGAAGTAAGAGTGCCAAGAGCGCGTAAATAAGAGAAGTAAGAGTGCCAAGAGCGCGTAAATAAGAGAAGTAAGAGTGCCAAGAGCGCGTAAATAAGAAGTAAGAGTGCCAAGAGCGCGTAAATAAGAGAAGTAAGAGTGCCAAGAGCGCCTAAATAAGAGAAGTAAGAGTGCCAAGAGCGCGTAAATAAGAGAAGTAAGAGTGCCAAGAGCGCCTAAATAAGAGAAGTAAGAGTGCCAAGAGCGCGTAAATAAGAGAAGTAAGAGTGCCAAGAGCGCCTAAATAAGAGAAGTAAGAGTGCCAAGAGCGCCTAAATAAGAGAAGTAAGAGTGCCAAGAGCGCGTAAATAAGAGAAGTAAGAGTGCCAAGAGCGCGTAAATAAGAAGTAAGAGTGCCAAGAGCGCGTAAATAAGAGAAGTAAGAGTGCCAAGAGCGCCTAAATAAGAGAAGTAAGAGTGCCAAGAGCGCGTAAATAAGAGAAGTAAGAGTGCCAAGAGCGCCTAAATAAGAGAAGTAAGAGTGCCAAGAGCGCGTAAATAAGAGAAGTAAGAGTGCCAAGAGCGCGTAAATAAGAGAAGTAAGAGTGCCAAGAGCGCGTAAATAAGAGAAGTAAGAGTGCCAAGAGCGCGTAAATAAGAGAAGTAAAGCCCAACTTATGCTTCATCTGCCGACACTTTTGAAACGGTCGCCGACAGAAATGAGGACTTGAGTCGACACTTTCAAGTGTCGGCGAGCAGTGTCTGCTACCTGGTGAAATGTCTAGTGTCACTGACTACGTCATAGTATCACGCAAGTCTGATTGGCTATATAGACGGGCACGCTTGACTTCCTTGTTTTGGTTTTCATTCGATTGAAATGAATGAACGTGTCCCCGCTATTTTTGATCAGCCTGTCCTTGATGTATGACTTCGTGAAAATCACAAAGAACATCGTGACCAATTTCCCAGAGAGAGGAGGTGGTGAGTTGTGTGGTTGTGTGCTGTTTATATGCGGCTGCAGCCAAGTACGTTACATCTTGCCTCCGAGGTGGTTTCACTGTGCTTCTCTTGGCTGTCTGCTTATAGCGTTCGAGTGTCACGTGACCGTTGAACCGAGGCGAACGTCCTCTGAAGTATAAATGCAACACCATGAGCGACACTTTCTTTTTCGTCTGCGACCATGTGCTGAGCGACACTTTGTAATAAGTATAAATTAAGCTTAAGAGTGCCAAGAGCGCGGGCATAAGAGCATGTAAGTCAGAAAGTGGTGGATTTGGGGGAGTTCCCCCGCTCCTCCTACCGTATGACCGCGATATAACACACACGTATCTTAAGAATAGATTTTGAGAAATTGACTAGGACTGTTTAACCCATTGATACCTGATGCAGCATTTGTGTGTGTATCCCTTTAAGACCGCGGACCGCGTGACCCATAGCTCTCTGTATGAAAGCGTGCCATAAAGCACAGCGTTTCTGTATGAAAGCATGCCATAAAGCACAGCGTTTCTGTATGAAAGCATGCCATAAAGCACAGCGTTTCTGTATGAAAGCGTGCCATAAAGCACAGCGTTTCTGTATGAAAGCGTGCCATAAAGCACAGCGTTTCTGTATGAAAGCGTGCCATAAAGCACAGCGTTTCTGTATGAAAGCGTGCCATAAAGCACAGCGTTTCTGTATGAAAGCGTGCCATAAAGCACAGCGTTTCTGTATGAAAGCGTGCCATAAAGCACAGCGTTTCTGTATGAAAGCGTGCCATAAAGCACAGCGTTTCTGTATGAAAGCGTGCCATAAAGCACAGCGTTTCTGTATGAAAGCGTGCCATAAAGCACAGCGTTTCTGTATGAAAGCGTGCCATAAAGCACAGCGT
>NW_028151804.1:20000-27500 GCF_964638095.1 Poromitra crassiceps
CTGGACAAACTGAGCTCCACCATGCCACCTGTGCAGGAGACCTGGACACACTGAGCTCCACCATACCACCTGTGCAGGAGACCTGGACACACTGAGCTCCACCATACCACCTGTGCAGGAGACCTGGACACACTGAGCTCCACCATACCACCTGTGCAGGAGACCTGGACAAACTGAGCTCCACCATACCACCTGTGCAGGAGACCTGGACAAACTGAGCTCCACCATGCCACCTGTGCAGGAGACCTGGACAAACTGAGCTCCACCATGCCACCTGTGCAGGAGACCTGGACAAACTGAGCTCCACCATGCCACCTGTGCAGGAGACCTGGACAAACTGAGCTCCACCATGCCACCTGTGCAGGAGACCTGGACACACTGAGCTCCACCATACCACCTGTGCAGGAGACCTGGACACACTGAGCTCCACCATACCACCTGTGCAGGAGACCTGGACAAACTGAGCTCCACCATGCCACCTGTGCAGGAGACCTGGACAAAGTGACATGTTCACGTGTGCATGTCTGATAGTCGAATGGAGAGCAGCTTGTCAAGCGCTGTTTGGGTCTGTAGTAGTCTCGCTGGCCAGCCTCCTCTTCCTTCCGTCCGAGGAGTCTGGCGCCGCAGGTCTCCATAGTGGGATTGCGATGGGCGGCGCTTAGCGGCAGTGCCCTTGGAAAATAGTTTCAAACAATCCAACTTGCCGTTTTCAGCGTGTAGCAACGAGCTAGCGTGTAGGTTTCTGCCGTTAGCTTGCTAGCTAGTTAGCGTTGTTGTTTTCACTGAGGCGGCAGGTCACTGTTTACAGCGACACACAGGGAGGAGGGAGCGGAAGCCGCTCTGATTGACATGGTCTGAGCCAATGACAGAGCTTGTAATAAGCCGGGGAGCGGACATCCGGCAGCGACTGAAACAGTCGCTCCAATGGGAGAGCAGAGTAGAGCAGGGGAGGGTTTATCCCAGTTATGGAGACCTGCGACGCCAGACTCCTCGGACAGAAGGGAGAGGAGGCTGGCCAGGGAGACTAGGTCTGTAGTGACGTGTGCTGTGCTGTCATCCCTCAATCACACGCACTGAAACAGCCGACAAATGAAGACAAATGCAGATCGTACACACACACACACACACACACACACACACACACACACACACACACACACACACACACACACACACACACACACACACAGACACACACACACACAGACACACAGACACACACACACACATACAGACACACACACACACACACAGACACACACACACACACACACACACACAAAGTGACATCCGTCTGCTTGACCAGTACATCACTCTCCCTGAACCGCTCCATGCTCTCTGGACTTTGTGTGTGTGTGTGTGTGTGTGTGTGTGTGTGTGTGTGTCACTAAGCCTGCAGAACTCTCCGTTCCTGCTGCCCTGCTCCCCAAAGACACATTTGTCACTTTGTCATTTGTCATTCTGGAGTCCCCACGGCTGGCTGTATGTGTGTGTGTGCACTGCACGAGTGTGTGTGTGTGCACTGCACATGTGTGTGTGTGTGTGTGTGTGTGTGTGTGTGTGTGTGTGTGCGCACGAGTGTGTGTGTGCACGGGTGTGTGTGTGTGTGTGCACGAGTGTGTGTGTGTGCACTGCTGGACATGACACAGCTGCAGCCCCCCTCCTCCTCTCACACCTCGTTCCCTTCCTTCCTTTCCTACCTAGCAGCCTAGACCGTTTCCTAGACTTTCCCCACACCAGCCCCCCCCCCCCCCCCGTCATGCAAAGGTTTGTCCAGACAACCTCTAATGGCTCATTTCCACCACATTTTACTGCCCTGCACAGCTCGTCACCACTCGGCTCTAATCGTTTCGTCCCGATGGACGTTTTGCTTCCACCGCGGATCATCTGCCCCCACCCACCCCCGCCCACAGCTGGTCGTCATAGCGACCGCATATCGCGACCGCATATCTGTCCTTCACTTACAGTGGTAGACGGATCAATAAGCGTCTTTTACCGCAACGCGGCGTTAATTCTGTTTGCCGTTAGTATGTGGTATCAAAGTGGGACACTAGGGGGCGGCAGTGCACAACTACCTACAGTACAGTATATGCAGCAAGCAGGGAGGCTCTCGCTCTCAGCCTACGAAATCAATCGTGTTTTGTCTCCCCTTGATGATTAAAGTCCCTGGAAACCAAATCCACAAACTAACTATTAAATTAACTATTAAATGTAGGGTCTTATGTGAGTAATTGTGTGCCTCTGAAAAGAGAGAGAATTACTTTCAACCCTAACCCCGAAAATCGACACTTTTCTACAAGGTCTGGATTTCCATTTCCTCATTGAAGAGAGCGGAGCGCACGGTGCTAAAATGAATGATCTTATCACGTCATAATTATTATTATTATTATTCCTTTGTGTGACATTTGTGCATTCCTGCTGAATATTCTACATGCAGAATAAAATCACTTGCGATGGGGGGTGGAATGTTTCATGTACTCTGCCAACAGTATCCTTTGTGTGTGTATTTGGAAATAACAGCAGTGGCTTGACCGGCGCCGCATTAAAACTACTGCGCACTCCACGGCAATTCAGCTCCTTTTATTTGTTCCCTCTAGACTATACGAACTAATTTTTATGGCCTTGCTTTATTCGTATTTAGTACAGCTGCAGAGGGCCATCCATAATAATAATAATAATAATATAGGCTACCATAAAAACTATAATATATGTTTTATTATAAATATCTGTATTATTATAAATAAAATAAATAACTCCCATAGCCTACACCTTAATCAAGAGGTGAGAGTAGCTACTTTATTTATTTGTCATCTGGTTCTCGGCCACGCTGGCCGCCCGTCATGTCGCTCAGCAGGCACAGCGTGCGCAGAGCCTGCGGTTCTCGTAGGGGAGCAGTGTGTGTGTGTGTGTGTGTGTGTGTGTGTGTGTGTATGTGTGCGCGCGCGCGCGCCGTGCCCATTGTCTGAAAACATATTTTTATCAAACAATATAGTCCTACTCTGGTTATGTAGGCTCTTTCACACCAGCCTTGAAAGCCACAGATTTTATATATAGCCTATTGTAATATAGGCTACTGTAGGCCTATTCTCATCGGGACTGCCCCCGTTCCTTTATTTACATTTCAATAGGTTGGCCACATGAGACAATAGACAGGTAGGGTCTAATAGGGGTGAAACATTCCACCCTCCATCCCCCTCCCCCAATTCCAGTCTCCAGTGTCCCTGCAGAAGTCACAAGGCTGATGCAGATCGCAAGTTGTGGAAAGGGTTTGGAGGCCTTCAACTTTGCACATGCAGCGGAGCAGTTCAATGCAGTGAAGTCCCGACGCAAATAAATGCTAAACGAAAACGGGCAGAACCAAGCAGCCAGCCACTTTATTAAAAAAATTTTTTACAAGTGATTCTTCATTTATTAGTTTTCAAGTTATTTAATTTCACGTTCTAGAGACATTCTAGGCATGCCAGACAGTGCATGTATTTACTTAGGTGCCCAATAATGCTGCTATAGGCTATTTGTTTAATTTATTGTTGCTTGCTGAGTTTGCACTTTGCAGTTAGGCCAAAGGCCTTTAATAGGCTACATTCAGCAGTCAGACACCTCAGGCTATCATTGAAAATGTTTTTAATTAGGCTACATGAATAAACAAACGTCTTCAGTCAGGGTTCCATAAGTCTCTACTCTTCCTTCATGTTCACTTGTCCGACTATCCCAGAAACTGAGAAAATGTAAACATAAAAATATGCTTCTAAAATATAGAAGGCTAAATAAAATAAGTAACCGACCAGCATATTTATTGTTGTTTTTAACTGAGCAGCCTACTAGCCTGCAGTTTATGTCGCGCCTGACTCCGACATGACATGTTTGTGAATGCGCATTCACAGCAGTGCCAGGCCGGGCAGCCAAACAGCACCGCAACGACTTCATAAAATTTAATCAACCCCCCCCCTCCTAATAATAGCCATATAAGACAAATAAAAATGTTACTATAATAAACAGAAATAAAAGAAACAAGCTTGTTTCCGTACAACACTTTATTTGCAAAAACACAACCCAGTGGGACATTGGGAAAACCTTCATCATTTCACACACAAAAATTAAAATAAATTAGCCTGGTAAAATTAACCAGTAGATATTGCTGTGTAAAATAAATACAAAACGAATTATGCAATTATCTTAAATGAATTAAGCTTGTATTAACGAACTTCAGGGATTTAAACAACACAAGCCCACCACACGATCTTATAAACTTAAAGGAATTCGAAATTAAACATTTTGGGCTTGGTTAAAGGCTATAGGCCTTTAGCCATTAGCCTTTTTGCTTCGTTTTACCATTACAGGTTTCTGGCCAAGAATACCAACAGCTTTACCTTTTCGGGCAATAATTTGCTTCGGAGTGGCATTGCAACAATCCCTGCTGTGCTGAACACACGCTCGGATGGTACACTGGTGGCACAAATACACAAATATTTCCCTGCCAAGCCGGCCATGAGTGGAAGCCGTGCCTGGTTATCTTTCCACCAGCACCTGACTCGTCTTCTTCACCCTCCACTCTCACGCGTGCAGCGGGGCCGACTGCTGCCACAATCTCTGCTACCAGCTCAGCTTGGGTATCACTTCGGTGGGATCCATGTTTTCCGCCCGGTATCTTGGGTCCAGAAGAGTTGCTTTCCGCATAATCCTCTGGGTTGAATCATTGTCATATTTCTGCTGCATCTGCTCCAGGATGACTCGCTTCAACACCTGCCCCTGCATGCATTCAGACATGTCCAGACATACACCATCCCCTCCTTCCCTCTCGGATGGCGCTAGTCTTACTTTCAGTTTCAACACCTGCCCCGCATATGACACGAATAAACACGTCGTTGCACGTTCCAATTCTTTCATACTTTTGGTAAATGCGATCAGCGGTATGGGGACCCTGTATGTGATCACAGCCTAACAGAACGGTGTGCCCCTTGAACGTCCCGTCAATGAAACTGGCCACGATGCCCAGGAAGCTGTGCCCTCTCCTATTTGTCCAAATGTCAGCTGACAAGACAAATCCATCACCCTTTTCTAATAGCGCCCGCAGTCCATGTAAATCATTTTGAAAAATGATATATCCAGCTCCCTTTTTCTCGCTGCTGTCACGGTTGGGCAATGAAGAAACTCTCAGATCTCCATTTCTCTTTCTCTGCTTGCTGTTGGTTCGCCTCGCTCTCTATAAATAAAACATATTCAGACGGTCCGAAATTAAATTAACATTACAGGCTACTTTTTGCATGATAGCCTACATTTTTATTTTATTTTAACGCTATATTGGGGCCTATTTAGCTGCCGTAATTACCTTTTGTTTTCTTCCCGGCGCGCCCTATTGTGTCACATTCAACACTTGATCTCAAGGATGCTCACAGATGACACCTGGTGGTCAACGGTGCAACTACACCTCAATTAGTTTTAATGCCGCCGCGCGTCAATACACAGCTTGCGGTAAGGCACGCTTATTGATCCGTCTACCACTGTATAGCCGAAGTAGGCTATAACGTTACAATTAAATCCATCCACAGAACTTTTAAACTGTTTATGAAATACTGGTGCCTCTAAATGACCTACAGTGTACATGGGCAAATGTGACTCACAGGCATGCGCTGCGCTGCGCGGGGACGGCAGAGGTGCAACAGAGTGAAGCCTCTACCCCGCGGCCTCTCAGGCAAGACCGCGGCTTCACCAAACACCCGCTGCGGCCTAGCGGAGCGCTGCAGCCTGCACTCAGCTACAGAGCTCCCTGAGCTCCCCCGATTTTATTTCACCGGAGGCGAAGGCACCAACACAAAAGACTGATGGAAATATACATAACAGAAGAGAATGTAAGACCACTAAACTGGTATGCAGCCGCCAGCATTTCATTGACAGTCAGTAGACAGAGTAAACACGATTCTGCCTGACCAATCAGTCGTCAACAATGTTTTCACGTCACCGTATGAACCCGGGTTCACAGAATAGAACCCCGACGAGGCAGGTACTAAAAGTAGCACGACTCGACCCCAATACAACCCGGGCTGGGATAGTTTTTAATGGTGGAATGAGACCATGTATCGAGTAGGGATGGGCATTTCTAGCAAAAACACTATTCGAAATTCGCTGGCCAAATTCGAATTTAATTCGAATTTCGAAAAAAAAAAAAAAAATGTAAAAAAAAAAAAAAAAAAAAAAAAAAAAAAAAAAATTACATTTTTAATTTTTTTTACATTGACATTTTCGAAAATAAAAAACAGTTTTGACAATCATGAGTGGTTGTGGTTCATTAAATATTTAGTAGGCTCAGGTCTGAGTGCCAAAGGGGTGCCAAAGTCACCCCCTCTCCCTCTTCATGGGATTTCATCCGCCATTCATTTTTCCATAAACCTTGCTTAAAATGCTTATAGCGATTTGACTATACCGGTACTTAGAATCAGGGGAGACAATGCAACATTTCACTCAAAAAAAAAAAAAAAAAAAAAAAATTTTTTTTTTTTTTTGAATTTCGAATTTCGAATTTCAATAATAAAAGTCGACCTTGATAATAACAACGATTATTCGAAAATTCGAAATTCGATGCCCATCCCTAGTATCGAGTCGAGCGGAGCGGGATCGCGCTACTAGCTGCGGTGGAATTGGGCCATAATTGGCCAGTTAGCAGTGGGCTAAAGTGCCTGATGGGTCTGAAGTAGGGCTGTGCAATAAAATCCATACAGCAATATATCGCAATATTTCTTTCAGCAATACTGTATCGATATTTCAGAAAAATATCGTGATATATCGCCATATACATTACATCTCATAATGAAAAATGACGTAATGCTAACTGGAAACTAACTGCCTATGCCCATATCAGGGCACATAGGAAGAGAAGAGTTCCACTAAGAATGGATTAAATGAAATGCAAAACCTTTCTTTTTCTTACACTCCATCTCTCTCTCTCTCTCTCTCTCTCTCTCTGGACTTTGGACATCACTAATTCATACCCCTCCTCTCCCCAGAGTAGGTAACATATTTAATTAATCGCTGTGTGTTTGTGTGACTTGGTATTTATTGCATCAACATTATGAAGGGGGAGATGAGATGAGAGTGTACCCTGGGTAGTGCCCAGCAGTGTGTGCGTCTGCGTGACTCTCTGCTCGGATGCTCTGTGTGTGTGTGTGTGTGTGTGTGTGTGTGTGTGTGTGTGTGTGTGTGTGTGTGTGTGTGTGCGCGTCTGCATGGCTCTCTGCTCGGATGCTCTGTGTGTGTGTGTGTGTGTGTGTGTGTGTGTGTGTGTGTGTGCGTCTGCGTGGCTCTCTGCTCGGATGCTCTGTGTGTGTGTGTGGGGGGGTGTGTGCGTCTGCGTGGCTCTCTGCTCGGATGGTCTGTGTGTGTGTGTGCGTCTGCGTGGTTCTCTGCTCGGATGCTCTGTGTGTGTGTGTGGGGGGGTGTGTGCGTCTGCGTGGCTCTCTGCTCGGATGGTCTGTGTGTGTGTGTGCGTCTGCGTGGTTCTCTGCTCGG
>NW_028151804.1:37500-50000 GCF_964638095.1 Poromitra crassiceps
CGGCTCCGTCTCTTTTATGCGTCCGTGGTCTTTACGTGTGCTCCGTGTTTTCCACTTGTCTCTGCATTCATCACCATAGTCTCAACCTCTCATTGGTCCACCAGTCACTTCCTGTGTGTGTGTCCACCGTGCTGCATATCGCTCCTCATACCTCACAGCCCCGCCCCCTTCTCTGTCCAATCCCCCGCCACCTGTTGTCCTGGCAACCTTTGTTTACCCCACCGTCCCACGATCAATTCAATTAGCGAGCTCTGTCTGGCCCAGATCCACCCCCCAGCCCCCCCCCCACCACCACCATTATCAGCAGCAGCCAATCACATCGCCCCCACCCCCACCGCCATTATCAGCAGCAGCCAATCACATCCCCTCAATGGGAGAGAGGTATAAATGAAAGGATGGATGGATGGAAGAATAAATGGCTTTTTTTTCGTTTATTGACCACCATGTGTTCTCAGCATGCTGCGGCCTTTTGTCTTGGTGTGTGTGTGTGTGTGTGTGTGTGTGTGTGTGTGTGTGTGTGTGTGTGTGTGTGTGTGTGTGTGCGTGCGTGCGTGCGTGCGTGCGTGCGTGCGTGCGAGAGAGAGAGAGAGAGAGATGGAGAGAGACGTGGAGGGCTTGGCTCTCTTTCAGCCGAAACACAAGAACGCTAATTTAGACAAAGGTGTTGTGCGCGCGTCGCTTGTTGTAGCCAATCAGAGAGCTGCGTTCCTCCTCGTGGTTGGAATACACCCAGCAGGCTCAGTAACTACAAAGAACTTTTATGGAAAGAAATGACAGCTCCATATTGCCCCATTGCAACATCAGCGCCCAGCAGCCTCCGCCATTTTTTATTTTTGGAAGCGTGACAGCGCCAAAAGAACCTCGCACAGGCTCGCAGTGGTCAGCTGCGGTAGCGCGGGCCCCTATAATCAGCCTCTCTAAACAGTAACTCAACGGGAGAACACTCTAAATTTCGTGGATTCACATCTTTTCCGGGCGTACTGCAAATCTTGATTGAAGTGGTGTAGTGCAGGGATGTAAAACAACAACCATATTGTGGAAACTAAGCAAAATGTTTCGTTTTCTTTGTTTAGTTTTTTCAAGATAAATAGCTAATGCGGCTGTCGTCCACTCCGTCAGAAGTGTGTTGCCGTGGTTTTAACCTCGGGTCCTTTGCATTTACTATTTATCTTGAAAAAACTAAAAGAAAAAAAAGAAAAATTTTGCTTAGTTTCCACAATATGGTTGTTGTTTTACATCCCTGCACTACACCACTTCAATCAAGATTTGCAGTACGCCCAGAAAAGATGTGAATCCACAAAATTTAGAGTGTTCTCCCGTTGAGTTACTGTTTAGAGAGGCTGATTATAGGGGCCCGCGCTACCGCAGCTGACCACTGCGAGGCGCATTCTGTTTCCAAAAATGGCCGGAGTTTCGTCTCTTTCCTTCCATGCTCTTTGGTAACTAGGAGTGCGAGGCCTATTTAGAGCCATCACATTCCACTCTCCACATTAGAGCGCCTCGCAGTGGTACTGTACATACAGTAACACAACAAGTATCTTGAGCAAATAATACTAATGAAGACTCTTCATACACACACTAAGAAGCATGCACACGCACACTCTTAACGCATGCTGCCCAAATGCAAAGCCAAGCAGAAGACATATTTTGGTACACAGAGCGGCATACTGTTAGCTGTGCTGTGTGTGTGTGTGTGTGTGTGTGTGTGTGTTACGAGGGGGCATACTGTTAGCTGTGCTGTGTGTGTGTGTGTGTGTGTGTGTGTGTGTGTGTGTGTGTGTGTGTGTGTGTGTTACGAGGGGGCATACTGTTAGCTGTGCGGCCTGGCAACGTTAATGCGTTCAATTAAACAACTCATTAGTTAGCATCAGCAATTATGGAATTTATTCATCCAATCAAAGAACAATGAGATCTTTGAAAACAATGCAAATTGTTAAAAGCCGTTTTAATTGTCTGTAAGGGATGTTTATTTCATTTCTCTCTTCTTTTTCTTCTTTTGGCCTCATCTGTGGGTGTTTCTCAAGTGTGTCTCCTGTAATCACAATGTGTCTCCTGTAATCACAATGTGTCTCCTGTAATCACAATGTGTCTCCTGTAATCACAATGTGTCTCCTGTAATCACAATGTGTCTCCTGTAATCACAATGTGTCTCCTGTAATCACAATGTGTCTCCTGTAATCACAATGTGTCTCCTGTAATCACAATGTGTCTCCTGTAATCACAATGTGTCGCCTGTAATCACAATGTGTCTCCTGTAATCACAATGTGTCTCCTGTAATCACAATGTGTGTCGCCTGTAATCACAATGTGTCTCCTGTAATCACAATGTGTCGCCTGTAATCACAATGTGTCTCCTGTAATCACAATGTGTCTCCTGTAATCACAATGTGTCTCCTGTAATCACAATGTGTCTCCTGTAATCACAATGTGTGTCGCCTGTAATCACAATGTGTCTCCTGTAATCACAATGTGTGTCGCCTGTAATCACAATGTGTCTCCTGTAATCACAATGTGTCTCCTGTAATCACAATGTGTCTCCTGTAATCACAATGTGTCTCCTGTAATCACAATGTGTGTCGCCTGTAATCACAATGTGTCTCCTGTAATCACAATGTGTGTCGCCTGTAATCACAATGTGTCTCCTGTAATCACAATGTGTCGCCTGTAATCACAATGTGTCTCCTGTAATCACAATGTGTCTCCTGTAATCACAATGTGTCTTGTAGAAAAGGGCCCATAATGGCCCACCGTCAAGCCTGTTCTTGGGGCAGTCGATGCCCACCAGCCGGCGCGCCACGACGTAATGATGATGACATCATCAACAATGACACCGATGATGTCATAGCATAGAGCTCACCTGTGAGGTCATCGGCAATGTCAGACATAACATCGATGATGTCATAGCTCCCTAGAACGTTGTGACATCACCAATGACGTGATGTCATACACCAAAACGCGGGCATATAAGCCAGGTGTCCTGTGACGCTACGCTTGACTAACCTCATCCAAGAGATTCCAGCTTGACTAACCTCATCCAAGAGATTCCAGCTTGACTAACCTCATCCAAGAGATTCCAGCTTGATTCACCACATTCGAGAGATCTGCTTGATTCTTCCGAGATTCCCCTTTCCTTCACGATGTCAACCATTAGCACAACTAAATCCGGACCCGAACTGAATCCTGGCCATCTTCCAACCGGCCAGGCCCTGGCGCCTGATTGCCTTACACCCAGTCATCCCAGTGGTATTTCAACCGCGTCCCAGGACCGACATGTCGGTCCCTATCTCCATCTCCGTGATTCTGACCGATCAGAGCGCGTGAGCCCTCATCCACGATCCAGCACACTTCACGAGGCAAGCCCAAACGCTTCGCCTCCAGCAAGCCAACAAGCTTCGCTACAATTTGGTCCTTCGAGCCGGATAGAGGACTTGCGACGCTCAGAGATGGAGCAGGAGTCAGGTGAGCTCGCCCTGGTCACGACATCTCGTCGACCAGAGGAGCAACCCTTCCCCCACCAGATCGATACTGGATACAGCCAAGTATCCAGCGTTCGGAGTAGTACTAAAGGGCGAGACCCCCTACACTCCGACCAGAAGATCCACCAGATCTATACTGGATACAGCCAAGTATCCAGCGTTCGGAGTAGTACTAAAGGGCCAGACCCCCTACACTCTGACCAGACGATCCAACTGGGGCAGGAACTCATCCGCAGCCACCACCGATTCCTTGCTCAGGTAGCACAACATGAGGCAGATCTAGCCCAGGCAGATCTAGCCCAGATAAGGGTTGAGTTTAAGGCAGATGAAGCTGCAGAGAACCTTATGGAGCTCCTATTGATCAAGTTCAGAGCCCTACCGGCCTCTGGCCACGTTATCGCTAGGAGGAAGGCACAGCAAGCAACATTACATGAAGAGATCCTAAGGATGGAAGCCATAATGGCGCAGGTCTGTGCTAGGATCCAGGCCGAGGCCCTCCAAGTTAGAGAGCAGATAACTGCTCCAGAGCCAACGACCCATACTACGGAACCCACTGCTCTAGTGCCACCAACACCAACACCCCCACCTAGGACATGTCCACCGACAAAGGTCGCCGACCCTGAGCATACCATAGAGTGCAACGGGGCGGCCAAGCCCGCCACCGAGATACACCAGACTCAGGGAGGCATGGCGAACGTTGAGACCAACAGCACAGGGCACAGTCAGCCGGACGGCGGACCACCTCTTCTCAGCCCAGATCGCTGGCCAAAGACACCCCGACTCCCCACGACTGCGGATAAGAGCGAGGAGTTGAAGCCGAGTTACGGTGGCCTCAGGTCGGCTCCCCCCAAGCCGGAGGAGTGTACGACCTTCGGTGCCCTCAGTGAGGATGCCACACCGGCGCTCCACGGGGCGGCCAACGGGACACTAGGGGCAGAGGCCTCCCTCCAACGAGGGCAGACAAACTGCTTCCTCACCGACCCTATGCCGCTGAGGTTCCTCGACTGGAAACTCAAGCCACCAGAACCAGAGGCTCCTCACTACCGCAGTAGCTGGGTAGGATGGGTAGGATGGATAGACCCCTGGCTCCTGAGCGGCTCCCGCGCTGACCTCACGCCGCTGAGTTTCGTCAACTGGAAGCTCCAGGCCCCAGAGGCCACTACAGCTCGCTACTGCAGTAGGATCCCACACACATCCTGGCCAACGAGGACAGTCACCAAATCTTGGCTCTTGTGATGTACGGGACTGGACAACGGCGTGCGGCCGGTGGCCAGGCGGACCACAGCCCCCCTCACTCCCAGAATAATCAACCAAGCCCTGCCTATACCAGGTGGGACTAGAGGGCCATTCCGGCCATTTCTGGAAGAATACAGATTCCCCACAGGAATCTGGGAGCGGCTGTAGAAAAGGGCCCATAATGGCCCACCGTCAAGCCTGTTCTTGGGGCAGTCGATGCCCACCAGCCGGCGCGCCACGACGTAATGATGATGACATCATCAACAATGACACCGATGATGTCATAGCATAGAGCTCACCTGTGAGGTCATCGGCAATGTCAGACATAACATCGATGATGTCATAGCTCCCTAGAACGTTGTGACATCACCAATGACGTGATGTCATACACCAAAACGCGGGCATATAAGCCAGGTGTCCTGTGACGCTACGCTTGACTAACCTCATCCAAGAGATTCCAGCTTGACTAACCTCATCCAAGAGATTCCAGCTTGACTAACCTCATCCAAGAGATTCCAGCTTGATTCACCACATTCGAGAGATCTGCTTGATTCTTCCGAGATTCCCCTTTCCTTCACGATGTCAACCATTAGCACAACTAAATCCGGACCCGAACTGAATCCTGGCCATCTTCCAACCGGCCAGGCCCTGGCGCCTGATTGCCTTACACCCAGTCATCCCAGTGGTATTTCAACCGCGTCCCAGGACCGACATGTCGGTCCCTATCTCCATCTCCGTGATTCTGACCGATCAGAGCGCGTGAGCCCTCATCCACGATCCAGCACACTTCACGAGGCAAGCCCAAACGCTTCGCCTCCAGCAAGCCAACAAGCTTCGCTACATGTCTCCTGTAATCACAATGTGTGTCGCCTGTAATCACAATGTGTCTCCTGTAATCACAATGTGTCTCCTGTAATCACAATGTGTCTCCTGTAATCACAATGTGTCTCCTGTAATCACAATGTGTGTCGCCTGTAATCACAATGTGTCTCCTGTAATCACAATGTGTCTCCTGTAATCACAATGTGTCTCCTGTAATCACAATGTGTCTCCTGTAATCACAATGTGTGTCGCCTGTAATCACAATGTGTCTCCTGTAATCACAATGTGTCTCCTGTAATCACAATGTGTGTCGCCTGTAATCACAATGTGTCTCCTGTAATCACAATGTGTCTCCTGTAATCACAATGTGTCTCCTGTAATCACAATGTGTGTCGCCTGTAATCACAATGTGTCTCCTGTAATCACAATGTGTCTCCTGTAATCACAATGTGTGTCGCCTGTAATCACAATGTGTCTCCTGTAATCACAATGTGTCTCCTGTAATCACAATGTGTCTCCTGTAATCACAATGTGTCTCCTGTAATCACAATGTGTGTCGCCTGTAATCACAATGTGTCTCCTGTAATCACAATGTGTGTCGCCTGTAATCACAATGTGTCTCCTGTAATCACAATGTGTGTCGCCTGTAATCACAATGTGTCTCCTGTAATCACAATGTGTGTCGCCTGTAATCGGGTCAGTCGCGTTTGTCTAAAGCAATTTGGCATAACGTGTCAGCCGCAACGCCGCTCATGCTAATAGACCCTTCTCACGGGGGCCATTTTGTGTCGAGAAGCCAGGGTCAACACAGGTGCAAGCAAAACACTAATGAGGGTTTCCAACTTCCATGATTGGAATTTGGAAACCCTCATTAGTGTTTTGCTTGCACCTGTGTTTACCCTGGCTTCTCGACACAAAATGGCCCCCGTGAGAAGGGTCTATTGCGTGTGTTCGTTAGCCGGTTCCATTTACGGCCACACGACTGCGATAAGCAATCGTCCAGCTGGAGGGGGGGAATTCGTGATGCGCCTGGACTGATTTAAATTCTCTCATGTCGCCCCCCCCCCCTTCCACGCCACGTCTGCGTTGACCCATTTCTGCCCGAGCACACCGCATACAAACAATGCGGGCACCATGGCAACCACGCAAGAAGAGGGAGAGGATATTTCTCTCCCCTCTCAGATATAAATCAATTGTCTAATATCGATCACAGACCCCTGAGTCGTCTCGAATCGGATCTAAATCGTATTGTGGCCGATTTTGGGATATCGGCAAATATCACATTATTGACCGAATGAATGGATATAATATGGTATCGTGGTCACACGTGTGAGTCCCAGCCCCTAGTATTGTTGCAGATGACATGGTGGTCCAGCCCCCTAGTATTGTTGCAGATGACATGGTGGTCCAGCCCCCTAGTATTGTTGCAGATGACATGGTGGTCCAGCCCCCTAGTATTGTTGCAGATGACATGGTGGTCCAGCCCCTAGTATTGTTGCAGATGACATGGTGGTCCCAAATTGGGTCTAGGGAGGAAGATGGGTGGGATGTGGACAGATCGGGGTGGCCAGACAGGTTCCAAATGCAGAAGATGGAAACTGGAAAATTGTCAAATGGAAAAGTCCTGTATATTTTGGGGGATGCACACATAGTGGAGGGATTTCTCCATTCCACCAGACTTGTGTGTGTGTGTGTGTGTGTGTGTGTGTGTGTGTGTGTGTGTGTGTGTGTGTGTGTGTGTGTGTGTGTGTGAGATGTCAGTGCTGTTTCATGCCTTGCTCGTGTCACTTCCTCTCTAATAAACTGTCATGCCGTCTAATCCGCCCAGCTGGCCCTGTCAGAAGACACATGGATTGTGTGTGTCTGTGTGTGCGTGTGTGTGTGTATCTGTGTGTGTGTGTGCGTGTGTGTGTGTATCTGTGTGTGTGTGTGTGTGTATCTGTGTGTGTGTGTGTGTGTGTGTGTGTGTGTGTGTGTCTGTGTGTGTATGTGCGTGTGTGTGTGTGTGTGTGTGTGTGTGTTTTGATGTGTTGATAGGGAATGCCTTCGGAACTAAAATGAAACAAACAGATGCATTTATGCAAGTGAGGGGTAGACCGCTCCATCTGTGTGTGTGTGTGTGTGGGGGGTGTGTGTGTGTGTGTGTGTGTGTGTGTGTGTGTGTGTGTGTGTGTCCGTCCTGTCCTCTGATTGTGATAATGGTGATGGCTATCTGCACTTCTGCAGTGACCAGGGATGGGAAGTAAGTAACTAAGTACAAATACTTTGTTACTATATTTAAGTAGGATTTTCAGGTATCTGTACTTTACTGAGTATTGATTTTTCTGACAACTTTTTACTTTTACTCCCTACATTTTCACAGAAATATCTGTACTTTGTACTCCTTACATTTTCAAAACAGGCTACGGTAGTTACTTTAGTTATACTGCACAACAGACAAAAACGATGTCTGTGTCTCTCTCGTCGCACATCCAAAACAAGACACGGAGTCTAAATAAGGCGTGGCCGATGTCACAAATAAATCACGGATGAGGTCACAGATGATGTCATCAGTGATGTTGAGCATAGTCATGTCATTAGTGAGTGATGTCATCAGTGAGTGCAGTGCTGTCACTTGAGCAATTGTGATGTCATAAGTGAGTGATGTCATCATGTTATTATAATGTCATCATGTAAAAATGTTATGATGTCATGTTATGATGTCATAATGTCCAACCCACATTTTGTGACACTTACTGTAGTTGTAATCAACTAGGGATCTGGTGCGCTACGTGCGCTTGATTCCTCGGCTCCTCGCTTGCTTGTTTCTACATGTCTTCTCACGTCTTTGCAGCCAATCATGCATTCATGTCCCCTAGGACAAAGTCCTTTTAGTTCTGTGCTACATAGAACAGAACAGAACAGAACAGAACAGAGAAATGGTTTTTACTTTTGTACATTTCAGAGCCTGTGGTACATAAAATTGCCTAAGGCGGCGTTCACACAACGCGTTCATTGGAGCTGCCAGCGTCTTTCTGCAATTCATTCTCTATGTAAGGATTCATTCTCTATGTAAGGTTCATTCTCTATGTAAGGACGCACTAAACGTGCTCCTCTTTCAAGGAGCGCACCTGGCTTTTAGTGCTGGTGGTGTCTGTTGTTTTTGGAGGAGCACTAATGGTTGAACATTTGGAGGAAAAGCGCGCTGCTCGTCTCTTCACTCCTCCTACCTTTTCTCCTCCCAGAGGGATCCTCAAACTCCACTGCTGCCAGAAATGGCAATCATCTGGCTTTCATGTTGACAGTGAACAACATCAAACAGACAAAACCAGCTGGCTACCGTCCGTGTGGTCGTTGTGTCCTAAACTCTAGTGCGCGCGACTGCAGGGGAAAACAAAATGAAACGCAAAAAAAAAAACGCTCCGTGCGCTGTTTTGTGCACAATGGAAGCGCTCTCGACATGATTTCCATAGCGTTCTAACTGAAAAAAGCACGTTGGGTGTGAGCGCCGCCTAAGTGGGTGGGCGGTGGTTAGTCACGATTTTGCGGGCTGACTGTGACATCATTAGTGATGTCATAAATCAGGGGATTGTGATGTCATCAGTGATGTCACTTGAGCAATTGTGATGTCATCAGTGATGTCACTCGAGCAATTGTGATGTCATCAGTGATGTCACTTGAGCAATTGTGATGTCATCAGTGATGTCACTCGAGCAATTGTGATGTCATCAGTGATGTCACTCAAGCAATTGTGATGTCATCAGTGATGTCATAAATCGTACCTGGCTGAGGCTATATAAGTGGTGGAAGAAGAAGAAGGACCCTCAGGTACGATAATTCCTCATTTCCCACCTAGCAACACTGATAATACCTTCTGTTTGAGACACAGCATATAAGTCAGTGTGGTACAGTGACACATCTGAAGGAATGGCTGTTCAAGCAGAGCATGGTGACATGCAGCTCTATGATGCCGTCAGTGCAGGAGACCTGGACACACTGAGGAGCATGCTGCAGGAAGATCACTTCAGAAGGCAGATCAATGAGCTGTGTTTTTATGGGTGCTGGGTGACCCCTCTGGGGCTCGCAGCCTGGTGGGGTCATGCTGCCTGTGTGCACTACCTGATCACACAGGGAGCACAGGTAGACCTAGCTGATGAGGAGGACTGCACGCCTCTCTACTGTGCCGTGTGCTGCGGTCACCTGGACTGTGTCCGGATCCTCCTGGAAGCCGGGGCCGACCCTAACGGAAGAAGACACGACTGGGACACCCCGGTCTACTGGGCTGCCTGGGATGGAAAGCTGGAGATACTGCAGGAACTCATCAGGTTCCATGCTGCTGTTTCTGTTGACATAGACACTGATCACCGCTGGAGGTATCCTCTCTACATCAGTGCTGAACACAACCACCTGGGCTGCTTCCGCCTGCTCCAGGCTGCTGGCGTTCTGACCCGTGAAGTGGCTTCTCTCCTGCTGCAGGTGGTGCTGCATAACAGGTGCAACACGGCCTTCGTCCAGCTGCTGCTGGACCACGGTGCTGACCCGGCCCTGGTGACCACAGAGCAGGCACAGCTGGAGGAGAGGGCAGATCCTGAGGCTCTCAGGGTCTTTCTGGAGGCCAAGAGATGTCCTCGCAGTCTGGCCCACGTGTGTCGGATCCGGATCCGCCAAGCGCTGGGCACACATCGCCTGAACCAAGTCCACTCCCTACCACTAACACAAGTGATGAAGGACTTTGTGCTCCACCAAAATTGACTTGACGCTTAAAGGGAGTCAGTTTATTTTTTTTCATTTGCTAGATTTAGTTCTTCAGTGACTGTTTTAAACAAATCCAGGACCAGAGATTATATACCATCAGCAGCATACACCACCTGTAGCCAATCCTAACTAGCCTACTTGGAGAGCGTTAATTGGAGTGTGTCCGTGTGTGCTCGGTTCATTGTCTCCAGAGTCCTCACCCCAGAAATTCTGTTTATCTGATTATGACGTGAGGTCCAGCTTTGCACAGAAACAGCCGGGACAAATACTTTTTTACTTTTATACTTCATTACATTTCAGAGCCTGTAATTTTGTACTTTTACTTGATTAAACAAGTTGAATCATTCTACTTTTACCAGAGTCTTTATTTAGACAAGTAACTGTCCTTCTACTTAAAGGAGAACTTACCTCCAAAACACTTTTTTTCAGCTTTTAACCAATATATATGACTTTGGGGGTGATGTGTGAAGAATGGTGGTCAAAATTTCCACATTTGTGAGCAAACTGTTGCCATTTTACCTTTTGTATCATTTTTCAGCAGCATACCTGGCATAAGCGCCCTCTATGGGTGGAACACAGATTTTCTTTGTGCCCTAAAATGAATGGGATATTTGGTACATCCTGACGTCACGGTGGGTTTAGCGCGTGCATCTCGGTGCATCTCCAAAGCCTATACAACTGGGCAAGATGGAAAAACCTCACTCTGAGTCCTCTCAAGGACCACTGGTGGTCTTCTGTGCCCCTTTTCGCTGGGGACACGGAGCTGCTGCACTGACGCTCTGCCCGCCTGTCTGTGACCAGCGGCTTGCCCAGTCGTATGCAGCGGTTCACGCAAACAGATGCGGGATTCCCACAATAGTTACTCCCCTACTCCCCCTGTACCCTTTCTCGGCTCCTCACAACTCCAAGCCTATTGGAGGGAGGGAGGGGTATTGTGTGTTTGCAGCAACATCATCAGTTAAGGGATGAGTGTTAGCGAATGAAGGTCCTCACAAGTACAGTAAAAGAGTGTGGCAGAAACACACCAACAGTTATTATTATGAAGCTGGAGGTGAGCATGGTGCTAGTAGAGATGCTGTTGCTGGATGACTGTGTGTGTATACAAGTGTGTATGTGTACTTCTGTCTCTCTGTGTGTACATATGATCCTAAGTGTGTGTGTGTGTGTGTGTGTGTGTGTGTGTGTGCACGTGTGTGTGTGCGTGTGCGCGCGCGTGTGTGCACGTGCGTGTGTGTGTGTGTGTATTTTCATTGTCAGTTTGGATCCTGGCTCCTCCTCACTGAGTTGGAGTGATCCCACTCACTCGCTGCTCTTACCTCGGGGCACAGAGATGGGGAGAGAGAGAGAGAGAGAGAGAGAGAGAGAGAGAGAGAGAGAGAGAGAGAGAGAGAGAGAGAGAGAGAGAGAGAGAGAGAGAGAGAGAGAGAGAGAGAGAGAGAGAGAGAGAGAGAGAGAGAGAGAATGACAGAGGTGAGAGGGTGGAGGAGGGAGATGGATGGATGGATGGTGGGGAGTGGGCGGAGGAGGTTAGCGAAGACAGCGATGCAGATCAGCAGAGGGCAGGAGGAGAGGATGAGAGGAGGAGAGGATGAGAGCAGGAGGAGGAGGAGAGGAGAGGCCGACATCCAAACAGGGATGTTTTTGGCAGCCGTCCCGAGCTGCCGGGAACGAGCTGTCCACCACCGCCAGAAAGCAATCAGAGTTTGTCCTCCTCTCATCACCTCTCTCTCTGTCTCTCTCTCTCTCTCTCTGTCTCTCTCTCTCTCTGTCTGTCTCTCTCTCTCTGTCTGTCTCTCTCTCTCTCTGTCAATTTCAATTCAATTCAAAGGGCTTTATTGGCATGATAAGGTGCATCTTACATTGCCAAAGCATACATTAGCAACACTTAGCAGTTACAAAGAATCAAAAACAGAAAACAAGACATTTTGTTACCCAGTAACATAAATCACCAAATCTGAAGATATTCAAAAAGGAAGATAAAAGAAAATTAAATGGAATGTGATAGTATAGAGTACAATAGAAGACCATTGTTGACCGGGATCTATACAGAATAATAACAGAACTGTAATAAATAGGCAGTTAAATGGTGATAGTGCAAAATAGTGAGCAATTGCAGTATATTAACAAAAATTCACAGAATCTGTAAATAACCGTTGTTATTTTGAAATCTTCAGAAGAGAGTGAAAAACAAAACAAAGCAAAAAAGAATAAAATATAATAGAATAAGATAGA
>NW_028151804.1:55000-90000 GCF_964638095.1 Poromitra crassiceps
TGAACAGCGAGCGACTGATGCCAGCGTATTTTCGCTCGAGTTGGGATATTTCATCTCGAGCGACGAGCGAATTTTCTCCCTATCGCTCTGTCTCTGCCGCTCGGACGCCCAGCGATTTTTCTCCCAGGCGAATATACGCTCAGTCGCTCGTTTGCATTGACTTTGTATGTAAACTCAACACCAGCGAAAAACTTTAATAGGTCGGTGTGAACGCACCTTAACTTTGCGCACTTCAAAGACAACGGCCCCTACAGCATACTGTGCACACAATGCGGACAGAACAGATCAACGGAGAAGCTATTGTGCAATCTAAAAAGAAAAATCCTCAATCTGAAAAAGAAGAATACATTCTCCTTTTTTGTTGAGCTGTTTATATTATTTTTATTGTATTTTTTTTAAGTGAAAGCTTAAACATTACCCTGGTTGCACAGAAACACTGGATAATGAGGCTCTAGTACTGCATTTATAATTCAATTTATTTTGTGCGCACCAACAACGAGATATCCCCAAGTAAAATCATCGGGAATGCGTGAACTCTGGGCAACGCCGGATCGATACCGCATGCAGTTTTTGGCGGTATGGAGAACAAGGACTTGAACTGTACACTGTAGTAATCACTGTATTCCTTTCAGACTGCAATGCCCCCACAGTGAAGCTCGGTTAAAAATATACTGTTATAGCGAGGGTTTTATTGACCCCCTCTGCTTCGACACGCACACACACGCGCCCGCGCGCGCACACACACGCACACACACACACACGCACACAGACGCGCGCACGCACACACACACACTCGCTCACTCACAGTCCATTCCGCCATGCCTCCCAGCGATGGAGTGCTCCAAGTGGATCGGTGGTGTCAGCCAACAGGAAACAGGAAGCAGGGATTGAGGGAGTGAAGAGAAAGCGGAGGACGAGATGATGGGGATGCAGCGCTTCGGGGGGGAAGGCCAAATCGATACGCCGGCGCGCACAACACTCCCACGCATGCAGCTAAATAATTCCACTAGTCTGTCTTATGCCTTCTCTCTCTCCGTGACCTCTGTGCTCTTTACACACTGTGTGAACTAGTTTCTGCTTGTTTTGTGAAATTACATTGTTTAAAAACCGTATCGGCTACTTTCTGTAAATGGCTGTTTTACTGGGCTTTTCTGATAAGCCTTTTGTGAGATCCCGCGAGCAGCCTTCCATACGGCCACTTTACAAAATGACTCCTTTTCAATTCCCTTTGCCTCCAAAGCCACTCTGTTGTTTGTCCTCAAGGTTGTCACTTTCAATCTGTTCAGCGCGCGAGCAGTTTGCTTCCAGGGACATCTCCACAGTCTGTGACTGAACCTTCCAGGGACATCTCCACAGTCTGTGACTGAACCTTCCAGGGACATCTCCACAGTCTGTGGCTGAACCTTCCAGGGACATCTCCACAGTCTGTGACTGAACCTTCCAGGGACATCTCCACAGTCTGTGACTGAACCTTCCAGGGACATCTCCACAGTCTGTGGCTGAACCTTCCAGGGACATCTCCACAGTCTGTGACTGAACCTTCCAGGGACATCTCTACAGTCTGTGACTGAACCTTCCAGGGACATCTCCACAGTCTGTGACTGAACCTTCCAGGGACATCTCCACAGTCTGTGGCTGAACCTTCCAGGGACATATCCACAGTCTGTGGCTGAACCTTCCAGGGACATCTCCACAGTCTGTGACTGAACCTTCCAGGGACATCTCCACAGTCTGTGGCTGAACCTTCCAGGGACATCTCCACAGTCTGTGACTGAACCTTCCAGGGACATCTCCACAGTCTGTGGCTGAACCTTCCAGGGACATCTCCGCAGTCTGTGACTGAACCTTCCAGGGACATCTCCACAGTCTGTGACTGAACCTTCCAGGGACATCTCCGCAGTCTGTGACTGAACCTTCCAGGGACATCTCCACAGTCTGTGACTGAACCTTCCAGGGACATCTCCACAGTCTGTGGCTGAACCTTCCAGGGACATATCCACAGTCTGTGACTGAACCTTCCAGGGACATATCCACAGTCTGTGACTGAACCTTCCAGGGACATCTCCACAGTCTGTGACTGAACCTTCCAGGGACATCTCCACAGTCTGTGACTGAACCGTGTTTGGTGATTAACATGTTTAAGGGTGTGGATGCTGGACGGCCAGTCTGCTTTTCAGTGCAGTCAAGCCCATCTCCTCTATAAAGAGCAGCTTACGGCATGCAGGGGGTGCTATATATATATATATATATATATATATATATATATATATATACATACACACAGTATATATATACAGTATATATACTGTGTATATGTATATACAGTATATACAGTATATATATATATATATATATATATACACACAGTATATATATACAGTATATATACAGTGTATATATATATACAGTATATACAGTATATATATATATATATATATATATATATATATATATATATATATATATATACATACACACAGTATATATATACAGTATATATACAGTGTATATATATATACATACAGTATATATATATATATATATAGCACTGAGGACGTGGGGATGGGGACACACCCTCAGGACCCACAGCGTCCCAGGCGGGAATCGAACCCAGGACCTTCTTGCTGTGAGGCGACAGCGCCCCTTGCTTGTAACACATTATGCTTGCCTATTAATAAGGTAAAAGAAAAGTACTGTAGCCTACAAATGGCGAATAAAAAAATGAATGAAGTTAAGCTAAAACCAGCACAAGCAAGCACACTAGCGAATAATTTCGGCTCAACAAAAAAGATAGAAAACGGTATTGAAAATCATACCTTATATATATACGGTAATACCTTACTACTGTCCAAGCCTACTTGGAACAGAGCCACAGATATGACAGGAGTTTAAGCATTGCAGCCTGCCCTCCCTGTCAGCTTCCCTCACACTAGATGCACTGCTCTAACATTGTGGCTTTGCCACGGTGAAGAAGAAGTGCAAAACAATGTTATTTTGAGTGTAAATCTTGTGTTTAGGTGAAAAGGCAGTGCAGCACAGTAAGCAGCACCTCAGGCAGTGTGTTTGTGCTGCTTCATGTCAGATCCACCTCAGCTCCTCAGACTGGACATCTGAGCAGGACGGACACAGGAGTGTTAGCTTGTGATCTATATCTCACCTCGGAAACCATCTGAAGAAATATGAAATGTAACAGGCAGAAATAGCTTGGCTGGTGCTATGGAAGTACATACTGTCTCCTGCACCAACAAATCTATTGTAACTTTACTTGAGCTGTCAGTTTGTGTTTTGGCTTATTTTTTATTATTACAGAAAAGTGAATCAGAAGTTTCCAGTGGTGGAAATGGCCAGGTTTTACTCTGGGAACCCTACTTATGCAGGATGGGGGTCCCTGTATGCGGCGCAGTTAACCGACTTTCGGTTAACTGTTAACATCCCTATCGACGCTGCTTATTCAGCTTCCACATACATGTCCTCCTACTATTCTCTGCTCCTCTCATGCTGCCCACTCTCCTCTGCTCTGCTCTCCTCTGCTCTGCTCTGCTCTCCACTGCTCTGCTCTGCTCTGCTCTCCACTGCTCTGCTCTGCTCTCCACTGCTCTGCTCTGCTCTGCTCTGCTCTCCTCTGCTCTCCTCTGCTCTGCTCTGCTCTCCTCTGCTCTGCTCTGCTCTCCACTGCTCTGCTCTGCTCTCCACTGCTCTGCTCTGCTCTCCACTGCTCTGCTCTGCTCTGCTCTGCTCTGCTCTCCTCTGCTCTCCTCTGCTCTGCTCTCCACTGCTCTGCTCTGCTCTGCTCTCCACTGCTCTGCTCTGCTCTGCTCTGCTCTGCTCTCCACTGCTCTGCTCTGCTCTGCTCTCCACTGCTCTGCTCTGCTCTCCACTGCTCTGCTCTGCTCTCCTCTGCTCTGCTCTGCTCTCCACTGCTCTGCTCTGCTCTCCACTGCTCTGCTCTGCTCTCCTCTGCTCTGCTCTCCACTGCTCTGCTCTCCTCTGCTCTGCTCTGCTCTCCTCTGCTCTGCTCTGCTCTCCTCTGCTCTCCTCTGCTCTGCTCTGCTCTGCTCTGCTCTCCTCTGCTCTGCTCTGCTCTCCACTGCTCTGCTCTGTTCTCCTCTGCTCTGCTCTGTTCTCCTCTGCTCTGCTCTGCTCTCCTCTGCTCTGCTCTGTTCTCCTCTGCTCTGCTCTGCTCTCCACTGCTCTGCTCTGCTCTCCTCTGCTCTGCTCTCCTCTGCTCTGCTCTGCTCTCCTCTGCTCTGCTCTGCTCTCCTCTGCTCTGCTCTCCTCTGCTCTGCTCTCCTCTGCTCTGCTCTGCTCTGCTCTCCTCTGCTCTGCTCTCCTCTGCTCTGCTCTGCTCTCCTCTGCTCTGCTCTGCTCTCCTCTGCTCTGCTCTGCTCTCCACTGCTCTGCTCTGTTCTCCTCTGCTCTGCTCTGCTCTCCACTGCTCTGCTCTGCTCTCCACTGCATTGCAAGATCTTTTTTTAAGGGGAACCTGAGGAGGAATGGCGTTCCCCCTCTCATTCTCACCGTTTACTTTGACGTTCTCCCCCCCCTTCCCCATTTCCACCACTGGATGTTTCCTGTGAGTCATGTTCTGATGTAACACTGGTTTCAGGTCACAGACATGTAGGAAGAACACTGCTTACAATGATGAGACAATCATCTAACAATCACAGGACATGATGAGAAGCAACAGGACAAACACAGACATGACAGCATCTCTACATCATGGAGATGTGCACTGGAGGGAAGCTTCACCCTCTCCAAGCAAAGCAGCTGTGTGTGTGTGTGTGTGTGTGTGTGTGTGTGTGTGTGTGTGTGTGTGTGTGTGTGTGTCACATGACAGCCAGCTCCATTGTGTGGATGTGTAGTCACATGACAGCCAGCTCCATTGTGTGGATGTGTAGTCACATGACAGCCAGCTCCATTGTGTGGATGTGTAGTCACATGACAGCCAGCTCCATCGTGTGGATGTGTAGTCACATGACAGCCAGCTCCATTGTGTGGATGTGTAGTCACATGACAGCCAGCTCCATTGTGTGGATGTGTAGTCACATGACAGCCAGCTCCATTGTGTGGATGTGTAGTCAGTCAGTAAATCCAAACAAAGACCAGTGCTCAATGATCTCTCCGGCTGTTTGAAAAGCAGCCTTTGACCAGTCTGAGTTACATGCACGGCTGTGTCGTTTCCAGTAGGAGTTAGTGCAGCAAATAACTGCATTTTTTATACCAATTGTCTGCCAACGTCCTTACTTCACACTGTGTCCAATACATGAACAGATACTGTCATCTCATTTAATCTTGGGCAGAATATGGCACTGGTACACGTGTGTTTATTGTTGTGGAGGAGTTGTGATGTTAGCTAGCTGTACTGTAGTGTTAGCTAGTGTCCTCTAGAGAGACGCCTACATTCCACTAGGTCCGTGTTCGGTCCGTCTGCGCTGCGGTACGGCATCGGAGCCGATACGTTTCCACTCTAATCATTGTGTCAACTCCCACCTACTCTGCTGCATTGCGTGTCTACTCCGTCCCAGCTCCGACGATCCGGAGCTCTCCGAAAAAGATACGCAAGGCTTCTATTTTTCACGGATGACGGAGCAAAGCCGCAGCAAGTTGGGCGGAGCCAGGCATGAAATCAACAGGGCAGAGGTGTTCACAGCATTCAATATCAAGCCAGAGGACAAATATGTATGAGGAAAAGTTCATAATTGAAGTGGAAAACCACAAAATAATATATGACACAACACATCCTTTTTACAAGGACAACACCAAGCAAGTCCACCCCTCCTCTGCTTCTCCAGTTGGGAACAATGATCTTCTGCCTGTTTGTCGTTGTATTTATCCCACATACAAATTGTCTCGCTCGATTTTACAGTGATAACCTGTCGGTCTCGTCACTCTAGCTGTCTGGCGCAGCTGAGCCGTGACGTGCTCTACACGCAGCCAGTGAGTGTTGCCGCAGCACAGAGCACGGAGCAAAACCGGAGCTCAGCCGCAAAGCAACGCAATGCAACCAGTGGAATGCCGGCGAGAGAGTGGCGTCAGCGGAGGACCAAAATGCGAGACTCATTAGCCAATGAACAGCCAGGAATGGGTCTCGCGCTACTTTTGCATGCTAAAATAAAGATGATAATGTACCATTTGATTCAAGGGGGGAAAAACCCTTTCAGAGTACAACACAAACTGTCTATTTTGCTGCAACTCGACAGTGCTGCTTAATCCAGGACCTTACTTCCTGGAACTCTTGAGAGTAAAAAACTGGTCCATTGGAGTGAATGGAGATGTCGGGACTCCTCTATCTACACGGCTCTGGGTGTACCAACACTAACAGCTGAATGAGATGTGAGAACTGTAGTAGTCTGGGAACTGTAGTAGTCTGGGAACTGTAGTCTGGGAACTGTAGTAGTCTGGGAACTGTAGTAGTCTGGGAACTGTAGTAGTCTGGGCACTGTAGTCTGGGAACTGTAGTAGTCTGGGAACTGTAGTCTGGGAACTGTAGTAGTCTGGGAACTGTAGTAGTCTGGGAACTGTAGTCTGGGAACTGTAGTAGTCTGGGAACTGTAGTAGTCTGGGAACTGTAGTAGTCTGGGAACTGTAGTCTGGGAACTGTAGTAGTCTGGGAACTGTAGTCTGGGAACTGTAGTAGTCTGGGAACCTGTAGTAGTCTGGGAACTGTAGTAGTCTGGGAACTGTAGTCTGGGAACTGTAGTCTGGGAACTGTAGTAGTCTGGGAACTAGTATGGGAACTGTAGTAGTCTGGGAACTGTAGTAGGCTGGGAACTGTAGTCTGGGAACTGTAGTCTGGGAACTGTAGTAGTCTGGGAACTCTGTAGTATGGGAACTGTAGTCTGGGAACTGTAGTAGTCTGGGAACTGTAGTCTGGGAACTGTAGTAGTCTGGGAACTGTAGTAGTCTGGGAACTGTAGTCTGGGAACTGTAGTAGTCTGGGAACTGTAGTAGTCTGGGAACTGTAGTCTGGGAACTGTAGTAATCTGGAACTGTAGTAGTCTGGGAACTGTAGTCTGGGAACTGTAGTAGTCTGGGAACTGTAGTAGTCTGGGAACTGTAGTAGTCTGGGAACTGTAGTTGTCTGCGAACTGTAGTAGTCTGGGAACTGTAGTAGTCTGGTAACTGTAGTCTGGGAGCTGTAGTAGTCTGGGAACTGTAGTAGTCTGGTAACTGTAGTCTGGGAGCTGTAGTAGTCTGGGAACTGTAGTCTGGGAACTGTAGTAGTCTGGGAACTGTAGTCTGGGAACTGTAGTAGTCTGGGAACTGTAGTAGTCTGGGAACTGTAGTAGTCTGGGAACTGTAGTCTGGGAACTGCAGTAGTCTGGGAACTGTAGTATGGGAACTGTAGTAGTCTGGGAACTGTAGTCTGGGAAATGTAGTCTGGGAACTGTAGTAGTCTGGGAACTGTAGGAGTCTGGGAACTGTAGTAGTCTTGGAACTGTAGTAGTCTGGGAACTGTAGTCTGGGAACTGTAGTCTGGGCTCGCAGACGATTGGAGATCTCCGCCCACCAATCGTCTGCGAACTTCTTGTCAAAAATAGTTGTTTGAACGGCGGCAAGTTGCCAAGTTACCCAGAAATATCGCTCTCCCCCCGTTACAAACTGGACATACAGCAAATCACTTTGTAGCACAGAGAGAACTCTTTTATTAAGTGGACGTTACATGACATGTATTTGATTCTGTTTGATCTGTTTACAGTACAAGCTTCTGCATGTCCCCGCCCCTTCTGCATGTCCCCGCCCCTTCTGCATGTCACCGCCCCTTCTGCATGTCCCCGCCCCTTCTGCATGTCACCGCCCCTTCTGCATGTCACCGCCCCTTCTGCATGTCACCGCCCCTTCTGCCTGTCCCCGCCCCTTCTGCATGTCACCGCCCCTTTTTTCCGCCCCTTCTGCATGTCCCCGCCCCTTCTGCATGTCCCCGCCCCTTCTGCACCAAGAGCCGCCCCAAACACTCTGGGTTGGTTCTGCAACACAGTTGTTGTTTTTCGACTCTAAAGTTGTTTCCACGCAGTTTGAGCAGCGACAGCTGGGAGAAAGTTGTCAGTCTCTAGTGTGACTGTTGCGCTCACGCCTCGCTCAAGCCATCGTTCAGGATTCACGCCTATTTTCCAAGCGCGACGCGTGAAGCTTGAAGCTGCCAGGCATGAAGTCAGTGGGAGTTGTGGGCGGGTTCAAGGCACGCTGAGAGGAGAGAAGAGAAAGGCTTCTTGTGTGAACGGTTAAGCGTCAGCTCAGCTAAAGCCTGCCTGGAGCTTCAGCTCTGCTTACGTTAGGCGTCCTGTGGGAACAAAGGCTAAAGGGAAGAGAGGAAACGGGGGGAACGAGACAGGGACAGCGCAGGTAAAAGAAGCAACCATTTCACTTCTTCAATGTCTCTCTTCCACACTTCTCCTCTCCTCGTCTCTCTTCTCTCCCTCCCTCTCTTTCACCCCTTCCTTTCATTCCTTGTTTTCTCTTTCTCTTAATTGCTTGACTTCTTCTTCTCCCCCGACCTCTCGTGACGCCATCTTTTGCACGTCTTAATTAAACTGCTGCTTGGTGGATTAATGAAGGAAGAGTGTGTTAATCACACATCAAGGTCAGGGCCGCTGCACCTTCACAGCTTCATTGCAGCTCCTGATTGTGTTCCAACGCCTCATTTTAAATTCAAACAGCGGGCAGACAAATCCACCTTAACTGTCCGCGTGTGTGTGCGTGTGTGTGTGTTTGAATGAGTGTGTGTTTGTGTTTGTGTGTGTGTGTGTGTGTGTGTGTGTGTATATGTTTGTGTGTGTATGTATATGTTTGTGTGTGTTTGAATGAGAGAGTGTGTGTGTGTGTGTGTGTGTGTGTGTGTGTGTGTGTGTGTGTGTGTGTGTGTGTATGTTTGTGTGTGTGTGTGTTCTCACTGTATTAGGATGAGCTCACCCTTGACGGGGCGACTCCAGACTGACAGGATGGGTTACATTGTGCTATTGATCTGTGTGAAGTTTGAGGAATGGATTCCGACGTGTGTGTGTGTGCGTGCGTGCGTGTGTGTGTGTGCGCCCTTGATCTTGGTATAGAGCTCAACATTGACCGCCTACGTTTTTCGCACCATTCATTTTCCCCATAGAAGTTTCAAAAATCCTTCCATAAAGAGTTTTTTAACCCATTGATACCTGATGCAGCATTTGCGTGTATATCCCTCATTTGTGTGCGTACCCCTTTAAGACCGCGGTTCGCGGTCTTAAAGGGGTACGCACACAAATGCTGCATCAGGTATCAATGGGTTAAAGGGACATGCCAACATTTTGGGAGTTGAGGCCATTTGTCATATTGTCTATATCAAAACTAGAATGCACATGGTTTTATTTTCAATCTGCGTGCCCTACAAAGAGTGGTACAACCACCGCTGCTACTTACTGTAGCTAGTGCTACAATGCTACTGACCGCTGCTACTTACTGTAGCTAGTGCTACAATGCTACTGACCGCTGCTACTTACTGTAGCTAGTGCTACAATGCTACTGACCTCTGCTACTTACTGTAGCTAGTGCTACAATGCTACTGACCGCTGCTACTTACTGTAGCTAGTGCTACAATGCTACTGACCGCTGCTACTTACTGTAGCTAGTGCTACAATGCTACTGACCGCTGCTACTTATTGTAGCTAGTGCTACAATGCTACTGACCGCTGCTACTTACTGTAGCTAGTGCTACAATGCTACTGACCCCTCTACTTACTGTAGCTAGTGCTACAATGCTACTGACCTCTGCTACTTACTGTAGCTAGTGCTACAATGCTACTGACCGCTGCTACTTACTGTAGCTAGTGCTACAATGCTACTGACCCCTCTACTTACTGTAGCTAGTAGGGATGTTCATTTTGAAATTTTTCCAAAATCGATAATCGGTTAATATTAACGATCAATTATCGATCATCGATTTTATTAATACTTAGAAAATTTTCAATATTTTCATTTTTTTCATTTTTTTTTTTTTTTTACAAAATGAATGCCTATGGCAGAAAATACGAAAGACAACGTGTTCTCCTCAATGAACTCTTTATTTCAATGTGTCTCCTCTCCAACACTGCTGTCCCCGGCGCATGCCGGTGTGAATTTCCCATGTTTAAAACAGTTTTGTTGGCCCAAAGGCCCGTGCCCAGCCAGAAAACTAGAGACTATATGAAGCTCCACCTCACGTTAGTCGGCTGTGCAATGGAGTGGGGCGAGGAGGAACGAATTCCACCCAAACCTAGTCCAAAAAAAAAAAAAAATTTTTTTTTTTTTTTTTTTTTTTAATAATTAAAAAATCGATCCAAATGCCACAGGATCGATTCCAATCCTTAACGATCGATTATCGATTTTCGATAATTGATGAACATCCCTAGTAGCTAGTGCTACAATGCTACTGACCGCTGCTACTTACTGTAGCTAGTGCTACAATGCTACTGACCGGGCGGTACAGCCGTTCAGTCGCCCGAAATACACATCGCAACAGTGCCACAAACACTCTCATGAACATGGGGTGACTCGTGTACTCTCACCACGCGATGAAATGATCATCCATAGTTACGTGAAACGTCATTTTCGTAGTAAATCCACACACGAGAACTAAACAAAGAGTAACCGAACTAACAAGAGTATAACCGAAGTTAACCGAAATAGCGCTATTAGCTGAGTTAGCAACGATGGCTGTACCACACTTTGTAGGGCAGATTGAAAATAAAACCATGTACATTCTAGTTTTGATAGACAATATGACAAATGGCCTAAACTCCCAAAATGTTGGCCTATCCCGTTAAGCCTGGAACCAAGCCAACCAGCTAGCTGGTAGGGCTGGCACGGATCAGAAAACCCACGGATCGGATCGCGTGACGGATTTTGAGCCACGGATCACGGATTTTTCGGATCAGCAAAAAAAAAAATATATCAGATTGTTTTAATACTATTATAATTCTCTAACGATTTGTTGCCCTGCACAGCTCAAAAAATATTTTTTTCTCATAAGTGACACAATGTATGCTTTTACTCTGAAGGCAGAACAACCCAACTTCCTGTTTTAGGTGGCACTGCTATGTAGGGCTGTGCCGATTCACTTATCTCCCGATTCGATACTATCACGATACTTTGGTGCCGATTCGATATATATTGCGATTCACGATTATTGCGATTCTACGATTATTGCGATTCGATATTACGATTTATTGCGATTTTTGTTTATTTTTTTCTTTTATTTTTTCAGTTTGTTTGCTTTTTTACACTAGATTAGAACATGGGAAAAGTTGAATCATACACTAGAGACTGTATATTATATATCATGAGTAGGGCTGGGCGATATAGTTAAAAACAGGGGCGGACTGGGATCATAATTCAGGCCGGGCATTAGATACCAAGCAGGCCAGGCCGATATGGGCCAACGCGCGTGAAATTTGGGCCGTTTGAAGCCAGATTTGGGTCCAATTTTACAATGAGATGCACCCACTTTAACCCTGAAGTGTAATTATTACTTCAGACTAACTAATAAAGTAATAAAACCACTAGTAAACCAGTAGGCGGCGCCTGGCCTGCTGTTCAGTGAGTGGCCTGACTGCAAGCACCCAAAAAAAAAAAAAAAAAAAATTTTTTTTTTTTTTTTTTTTTTTTTTTTTAATTTGCGATTATCGATTCTGGAATAAAAGATCGATCCAAAAAATCGTGACATTAAAAATCGCGATACTTAGGTGAATCGATTTTTTCCCCCACCCCTACTGCTATGCCTAACTTCGTGGCTGTTGCTTGCACCAGTCACATGACACGGGTACAGACCTACAGGCCAGACCAGGTCAGTCAGTCTGGAAATATAACTATGATGCTACGTTAAGCTACTCGGTGGCCCCACGTGTTGTTTTGTTGTTATGTGTCCTAAGGCAACATTTCACCGTCCGGTGATAATGTGTTTGTGAAACGTGTGTGTGTGTGTGTGTGTGTGTGTGTGTGTGTGTTGTGGCTCTCGTTATCTTGTGCAGCGCGCAACACGCTGATCGCATTCCTGTGCTTTTTCAGAGGTGTTGAAATAAGTTTGTTGTGACGCTGTCTTTAGTAGCCACTAGCCACAGCCTTCAGAGAGACTTTACAGCGGCGAGAAGGGTTGAGGAAGCTCACTTGTGCTTGCCATGATGATGCCTGTCTGTGTCTGGGGGGGGGGGGGGGGGGGGGTCCGTGGACCATTGACGTTCCGAACCGCGTTCCCAACCGTGGGGGCTGATCCGCTGGTTGGTTCCAGGTGTCAAACTCTTTATATAAGGAGGATCTCTTCCAGAACCAGAGCCATGAAAAAGTGGGCAGTATGCATTCTCTTTGGAAAAGGAATCTTAATTTGTGATTGTGTATCTTTCTTTTAATTTTAAGTTTATTTTCCACTCTCATATATGCACACAGCACTGTGTGTGTGTGTTTGTGTGCGTGCGTGTGTCTGTGTGTGTGTGTGTGTGTGTGTGTGTGTGTGTGTTTGCGTGCGTGCATGTGTCTGTGTGTGTGTGTGGTGTGTGTGTGTGTGTGTGTGTGTGTGTGTTTGCGTGCGTGCGTGTGTCTGTGTGTGTGTGTGGTGTGTGTGTGTGTGTGTGTGTGTTGATCTGTGAAGTGGAGCTCACCCATTAAACTCAGTGAGGTGGGGATGTTGGAGGATGAACCCACCTCATCCATCTCTCTGATAGACCAACTGCCCCTCATCACACAGGGTCACATACTGCACACACACACACACACACACACACACACACACACACACACACACACACACACACACACACACACACACATTTTAACAAAAACATTTTAACTGCCGTATGCTCTGACCATGACTTGCCCCCTCCATGAAAACACTTAATCAGCCTTATGGTCCAAGACCCCCCCCCCCCCCCTCCCCGCAGGCGTTCAGCCTTTTAATGACTTTGGATCAGGGACGCACACACACACACACACGCACACGCACACACACACACACACACAGACACACACACACACACACACACACACACACACACACACACACACACACACACACACACACAGGGACGCTGGCTCTCAAACATGTCACTGATTGAGCGCTGATGAGGGAGGGGCTTTGATACCATCACATGGGCGGTTGGGTTTAATGTAGCCATCACGGAAGTGCCACTTGTTTCCTGCAGGTGGAGCAGCTGGCGTTTTATAGCCGGGTGGTAAACTGACTAGCATCTAGAGCGCTAGCTAGTTTTGCCTCTCAGGTTGGACTGAATGAGATGCATCGCAGCAGTCGTACATTATTCACTGTGCTGAGATTAAAGTCGAGCTGAACCCAAAAATGACTTTTATTTTATTTTAGTTCAAATACCTGGGTATTCAGTGCACCTATTTAATAATGTATGCCCCAAAAAATCACAACAATCTAATTTCTTTAGTTTTTCACACTTTTTCACATAAAAAGTTCATTTTTCAAGATTTCAGTAATCTACAGTTTGCTGACGTCACCTAGTACTATCAAATTTCTACCCCATTTCAACCAATCATATCACGACATGGCAGCTGTCAATCAAATCTTCATTTCAGGATAATTTTCTATTCCAAATGAAAGGGGAAAATGGCGCCTAGTGCCGGTCATCTGGCAGAATTTCTAGCCGATAAACTAACTACTAACTTGACGAATTATGCAAACTAAATCAAACGATAATGTCTAAGAATGCAAATAAATGTAACTGGCTCGTTAAAACTCGCATTCCAGGAATATTATTTACATTTATAGCGATAATGGCGCGCGCGTCCGAGAGCCTGGTTGTCAGGGTTCGCACCTCGGAGATTCCAGGCCGACGGGCTGCACTCTCCACTCGGCAACACGAAGGCAGCTGGCTGCCTGCGGCTCGCTGAGCTCCACTCCTCCCGTCAAAAGGCTCTTCCCGAGAGGAGCACCACAACACGCTGAATCCCACTCGATTTGGGGGCGGAACACGCCAGGATTGGCCAAAGCCCAATCCAGTCCCCAGAATTGTCAAATAAAATCATCGACATGATACTATGACCCGCCTCTCAACCTGTCATCTCAGACAAATTATGTTTTCAGTCTGAAATGGACTCTGACGCACGAAGAGGCACATGCTATTTAAGACTGATGTTAATGTTGAAGTGTTTTTGAGAAATCCATCCCAGATCAAGTCAAAAGCTTCTTAAATATGGGCTGAAATGATTTATTTCATATTAGGGGGTAGGGGGTGGAGGGCGGTTGTGTGGCATCGATTCTGAGTTGTATCTCAGAATGTCCCGTTCATTGTGGGCGATTATGAATCGATTCACAAATGTCAACAATCGATTTTATAACGTGATGTTGATGACTGAACGAAAAGGCAGAACTCAACTGCGAGGCTGGCATCTGTTGTAGAAAATGGAAGTAAATTCATCCGTCTTAATTATGGATCATTCAAATGAAAATTCCAAAATGAAAAAAATAAATCATGTGTTGGAAAACAAAAGTGATCCATCAAGATGCATGGATAATCGTAGCCCTCTGAATCTGAATCTGAATGGAATCGTAACGGTGCCTTAGAGATTATTTAGAGACTTAGAGACCTATTTCATATGCAGGGAGGGTGTAAAGAAAAGCTCCCGCACACTGTCTCACCTTCTTAGGAGAACATTTATTGGATATTATACGTTTCGGTCACTAGGACCTTCATCACTATTATCTTCCCCTCCCTTATGCAGGGAGGGGAAATGATGATTTCCAGTTGTCCCTGTTGAACGCACACTGGGATTTGACCTCATGACCCTGGGTCACGCACACAGGTCAAACGTCAAATGAGGGTCAGTCAAGGAGTGAGGCTTTGGAGATATTATTCTCTCTCTCTCTACGGTAATAAATGTGACGTTTATTCCATGTACATGATTTCATTTATGAGGGATTAGAATTATATATTTCACTGAGGAATAATTTCTCTCTCTCTCTCTCTCTCTCTCTCTCTCTCTCTCTCTCTCTCTCTCTCTCTCTCTGTGTGTGAGAGAGAGAGAGAGAGAGAGAGAGAGAGAGAGAGGGGGGAAACAGAGCAGAGCGAGCGAGAAGATGGGAACAGTAATCTTGGAAGCTGGCAGAGTGAAGCAGATAATGCAGAACCAGATGGTAGATCTCCTGTAATAGACTCTTTGTCGGGAGGCTAATATTGTCCCCCGCAGACGAGAATACACACCTCTAATCCAGTTGCTACAGACACACATCAAGCACTGATATGTGCTAACACAGGCACACACACACACACATCAAGCACTGATATGTGCTAACACAGGCACACACACACACATCAAGGACTGATATGTGCTAACACAGGCACACACACACACATCAAGGACTGATATGTGCTAACACACACACACACACACACATCAAGCACTGATAATATGTGCTAACACAGGCGCACACACACACATCAAGCATTGATATGTGCTAACACAGGCGCACACACACACATCAAGCACTGATATGTGCTAACACAGGCGCACACACACACATCAAGCACTGATATGTGCTAACACACACACACACACACACATCAAGCACTGATAATATGTGCTAACACAGGCGCACACACACACATCAAGCACTGATATGTGCTAACACAGGCGCACACACACACATCAAGCACTGATATGTGCTAACACAGGCGCACACACACACATCAAGCACTGATATGTGCTAACACAGGCGCACACACACACATCAAGCACTGATATGTGCTAACACAGGCACACACACACATCAAGCACTGATATGTGCTAACACAGGCGCACACACACACATCAAGCACTGATATGTGCTAACACAGGCGCACACACACACATCAAGCACTGATATGTGCTAACACAGGCGCACACACACACATCAAGCACTGATATGTGCTAACACAGGCACACACACACACACATCAAGCACTGATATGTGCTAACACAGGCGCACACACACACATCAAGCACTGATATGTGCTAACACAGGCACACACACACACATCAAGCACTGATATGTGCTAACACAGGCACACACACACACATCAAGCACTGATATGTGCTAACACAGGCACACACACACACACACACACACACATCAAGCACTGATATGTGCTAACACAGGCGCACACACACATCAAGCACTACAGACACACACACACACACACACACACTCACACACACACACACACACACACACACACACACACACACACATCAAGCACTACAGACACACACCAAGCACTGATATGTGGTAAAGATGCACTCAGGCACACTCATGCCGATAATTAAAGGTCAACACATGAGCATATGAACGCACACGCACACCTCCTCGTCCTCGTCCTCCGCTCTAGATGACTTGAATGCGTGTTTCTTCCCGGGTGGAGGAGTTATCTGATTGACTTTGACCTCGTCCCATTTAACAATCTGACAAGATATACTAGATGAATACTCTACACTCATTTCCAACCATCCTCCTCCCCTCCTCCGTGCTTAAGGATCATATGCAGCTCATCCATCTAATCACTGGTCTCAGTCCGTGTTGTCTGTCTGCAGTAGATCTGACTCACAGACTTGATGAACATGAACATGATGTGTTGTCTGTCTGCAGTAGATCTGACTCACAGACTAGATGAACATGAACATGATGTGTTGTCTGTCTGCAGTAGATCTGACTCACAGACTTGATGAACATGAACATGATGTGTTGTCTGTCTGCAGTAGATCTGACTCACAGACTTGATGAACATGAACATGATGTGTTGTCTGTCTGCAGTAGATCTGACTCACAGACTTGATGAACATGAACATGATGTGTTGTCTGTCTGCAGTAGATCTGACTCACAGACTTGATGAACATGGCTGATTGGGACGAGGCAAATGAAAAGGGGATGTGATTAGTAGGCGAGTCTCATTCACGTTCACATCATCCCACACGTGAAACAGCCCATTCACACTGCAGGCTGCACTTTGTGCTCCTTCATTTCCATAACGAGACAAACACGCAGAGGACGGGTCTGTGTGTGTGTGCGTGTGTGTGTGTGTGTGTGTGCGTGTGTGTGTGTGTGTGTGTGTGTGTGTGTGTGTGTGTGCGTGTGCATGTGTGTGTGCATGTGTGTGTGTGTGTGCGTGAATAGATCCCATTAGCATTATGTATTATTGAATGCTTAGATGCATGTAAGATCCGTGGATGTCTGTCACCGTGTGTTATGGTGCGGATCAATTGCAGCTATTTGTCAGGATTTCCTTTTTTTTTTTTTTTTTTACTTTGAGTGTTCTATAGTGTTTATTTCAATCTGCACACACACACACACATGCACACGCACACACACGCGCACACACGCACGCGCGTGCGCACACGCACACGCACACACACACACTTTGCACACAACAAAATGAGACGAGTGAAGAATGATATATCACATGTCAGCGTTGCAGATGGGGAGAGATGCGAGCGTCAGTCTAAACACCTACAGTGTGTATATAACCTTCAGCAGCATCAGTCTAAACACCTACAGTGTGTATATAACCTTCAGCAGCATCAGTCTAAACACCTACAGTGTGTATATAACCTTCAGCAGCGTCAGTCTAAACACCTACAGTGTGTATATAACCTTCAGCAGCGTCAGTCTAAACACCTACAGTGTGTATATAACCTTCAGCAGCATCAGTCTAAACACCTACAGTGTGTATATAACCTTCAGCAGCGTCAGTCTAAACACCTACAGTGTGTATATAACCTTCAGCTGTCAGGATCGGTGTCAGACATGTGGATCTACTCGCGGGTCGTTGAGGGCCAAGACACTCTCCAAGAGTAGGGGAGTTGTGGAACTTGATAGCTTGATAGCAGGGGCTGCACTGTTCGGGGTTTGGGAACGGTCGCAGAGAGATTGCAGAAGTTGCTGGTTGCAGGAATTGCAGGTTGCAGACGTTGCTTGAGATTGGTATGATCCTAGTTTAGATTATGAATCCTTGGCCAAGGCCTGCAGGAGCAGACCCTTATAGACCCGAACATGACATCACCTGTGTTATGACATCACATGTGTTGTGACATCACCAGCGAGGCCATCGGAAGGCATGATTGAGACACTTATGAATCATGACATCATCAGTGATCGATGACATCATAGTAGGAATGACGTCAACGTAGGAATGATGACGTCATCCTAACATCAGCAGCGTCAGTCTAAACACCTACAGTGTGTATATAACCTTCAGCAGCGTCAGTCTAAACACCTACAGTGTGTATATAACCTTCAGCAGCGTCAGTCTAAACACCTACAGTGTGTATATAACCTTCAGCAGCGTCAGTCTAAACACCTACAGTGTGTATATAACCTTCAGCAGCGTCAGTCTAAACACCTACAGTGTGTATATAACCTTCAGCAGCGTCAGTCTAAACACCTACAGTGTGTATATAACCTTCAGCAGTGTCAGTCTAAACACCTACAGTGTGTATATAACCTTCAGCAGCATCAGTCTAAACACCTACAGTGTGTATATAACCTTCAGCAGCGTCAGTCTAAACACCTACAGTGTGTATATAACCTTCAGCAGCGTCAGTCTAAACACCTACAGTGTGTATATAACCTTCAGCAGCATCAGTCTAAACACCTACAGTGTGTATATAACCTTCAGCAGCATCAGTCTAAACACCTACAGTGTGTATATAACCTTCAGCAGCATCAGTCTAAACACCTACAGTGTGTATATAACCTTCAGCAGCGTCAGTCTAAACACCTACAGTGTGTATATAACCTTCAGCAGCGTCAGTCTAAACACCTACAGTGTGTATATAACCTTCAGCAGTGTCAGTCTAAACACCTACAGTGTGTATATAACCTTCAGCAGCGTCAGTCTAAACACCTACAGTGTGTATATAACATTCAGCAGCGTCAGTCTAAACACCTACAGTGTGTATATAACCTTCAGCAGCGTCAGTCTAAACACCTACAGTGTGTATATAACCTTCAGCAGTGTCAGTCTAAACACCTACAGTGTGTATATAACCTTCAGCAGCGTCAGTCTAAACACCTACAGTGTGTATATAACATTCAGCAGTGTCAGTCTAAACACCTACAGTGTGTATATAACCTTCAGCAGCATCAGTCTAAACACCTACAGTGTGTATATAACCTTCAGCAGCATCAGTCTAAACACCTACAGTGTGTATATAACCTTCAGCAGCATCAGTCTAAACACCTACAGTGTGTATATAACCTTCAGCAGCATCTGTCTAAACACCTACAGTGTGTATATAACCTTCAGCAGTGTCAGTCTAAACACATACAGTGTGTATATAACCTTCAGCAGTGTCAGTCTAAACACCTACAGTGTGTATATAACCTTCAGCAGCATCAGTCTAAACACCTACAGTGTGTATATAACCTTCAGCAGCGTCAGTCTAAACACCTACAGTGTGTATATAACCTTCAGCAGCATCAGTCTAAACACCTACAGTGTGTATATAACCTTCAGCAGCGTCAGTCTAAACACCTACAGTGTGTATATAACCTTCAGCAGCATCAGTCTAAACACCTACAGTGTGTATATAGCCTTCAGCAGCATCAGTCTAAACACCTACAGTGTGTATATAACCTTCAGCAGTGTCAGTCTAAACACCTACAGTGTGTATATAACCTTCAGCAGCATCAGTCTAAACACCTACAGTGTGTATATAACCTTCAGCAGCGTCAGTCTAAACACCTACAGTGTGTATATAACCTTCAGCAGCATCAGTCTAAACACCTACAGTGTGTATATAACCTTCAGCAGCGTCAGTCTAAACACCTACAGTGTGTATATAACCTTCAGCAGCGTCAGTCTAAACACCTACAGTGTGTATATAACCTTCAGCAGCGTCAGTCTAAACACCTACAGTGTGTATATAACCTTCAGCAGCGTCAGTCTAAACACCTACAGTGTGTATATAACCTTCAGCAGCATCAGTCTAAACACCTACAGTGTGTATATAACCTTCAGCAGCGTCAGTCTAAACACCTACAGTGTGTATATAACCTTCAGCAGCATCAGTCTAAACACCTACAGTGTGTATATAACCTTCAGCAGTGTCAGTCTAAACACCTACAGTGTGTATATAACCTTCAGCAGCGTCAGTCTAAACACCTACAGTGTGTATATAACCTTCAGCAGCATCAGTCTAAACACCTACAGTGTGTATATAACCTTCAGCAGCGTCAGTCTAAACACCTACAGTGTGTATATAACCTTCAGCAGCGTCAGTCTAAACACCTACAGTGTGTATATAACCTTCAGCAGCATCAGTCTAAACACCTACAGTGTGTATATAACCTTCAGCAGTGTCAGTCTAAACACCTACAGTGTGTATATAACCTTCAGCAGTGTCAGTCTAAACACCTACAGTGTGTATATAACCTTCAGCAGTGTCAGTCTAAACACCTACAGTGTGTATATAACCTTCAGCAGCATCAGTCTAAACACCTACAGTGTGTATATAACCTTCAGCAGCGTCAGTCTAAACACCTACAGTGTGTATATAACCTTCAGCAGCGTCAGTCTAAACACCTACAGTGTGTATATAACCTTCAGCAGCATCAGTCTAAACACCTACAGTGTGTATATAACCTTCAGCAGTGTCAGTCTAAACACCTACAGTGTGTATATAACCTTCAGCAGCGTCAGTCTAAACACCTACAGTGTGTATATAACCTTCAGCAGCGTCAGTCTAAACACCTACAGTGTGTATATAACCTTCAGCAGTGTCAGTCTAAACACCTACAGTGTGTATATAACCTTCAGCAGCGTCAGTCTAAACTAGGGATGTCGAAAATCATAATTTTTCTTGACCGACAACCGACACTCATTAGCCGACAACTGTCGGTTAACCGAGAAGATTAAAATGCGCTATTTTACTGTCTGTGCCCCATTAAACCTTAGGCCTACCAAATGCTTGATTTTTTTTCAGTAGAAAGCGTTTATTTTTACATCTACAAGCAGAAAAAAACACATTAACAAAACGAGAAGACAAGTTAAATCCTCCAGCCATCTAAACAAAAACATTCCTCGGATAGGCTATGAGGAGCTGCACGCATTTGCAGAAGGGGGAAATACGGAGGGAAAAAACCCATACTCACGCTCACAATTCTTAAATGAATTATCTTACTGCATGTGTCGTAAATAGTCTAATAAAACCAGCAGAAACTAATTTTAAAAGCTCAGAACGAAACGTGTCGCTAATTGAACGAATTTCCACTTTGAATAGCACATCAAGACACCGCCCCAAGCCTTCACGCTGCAGGGCGCACTGACGAAGCGCTTATTGCTCTCTCCTTCTGACATTCTCACTAATTCAACAGTGGTTTACCTGCTTTTGAGATGTGCAAAAAAATAGTTTGCTTCCCTCTCCACGCTTCTCCCTCTCTCTCTTTATCTGCGACGAGGGCTGTATGCTCTCTGTGTGTCCGGCTGCACGACATGACGACGAGTGCAGCAAGTCCGCACGCTGACAGCTGTCAGCATTGCGGGACTCGCGAGGATGAACAAATGAGGCAGGCTGTCCAAACTTTTTACCGATCTAATATGAGATGCAGAGAAATAATTATATATTAATAGCCGATGTGTTTAGAAGAGCATTCTCACTCTTGCTGTAATCGTTGTGGGATTATTACACCTGAGAGACAGACAGACCCGGAGAGAACTCAATTTACGGTAAAAGTGTGGATTCCTCAGTGAATCGATGTGGAAGACGCAGCTTGTTTTGAAACGCGTCATTGAAAGTAACCTCATGGTCTCATGACAGCGCGGCTGGAACACAGAAGGAGCATGACTGACTGGCTCGCTGTAGTCTGCACAGGGCAGGGCGTCTTCTCCTGTCTGGTCAAAGCAGAGGGGAGGCGGGGGTGTGGCGCATGTGTGGAGCTGAGTTTATCACAGAGCACATCTCGCACGCGGGGGGAGAGGCGGACAGTGCACACTGCTTTTCCATTTGGAAAAGCCTTTCTCTAAATGAATGTTGTTCTGGCAGTGGCAGGAGCTTTTAATTCCTATATAATGCTGCTACAGTAACTACTTAGGCTAGTTAACATTGTTGCTTACCGCGAAGGAGGGAAAAAAAACACCATATTGGCAACACGTTGTATGCCAATTTAATATGCAAATTAACCGTTTGACCGACATGCTTAACCGACCAATGACGTTGTCGGCGGTTAACCGGTTAACGGTTAACCGTCGACATCCCTAGTCTAAACACCTACAGTGTGTATATAACCTTCAGCAGTGTCAGTCTAAACACCTACAGTGTGTATATAACCTTCAGCAGTGTCAGTCTAAACACCTACAGTGTGTATATAACCTTCAGCAGCGTCAGTCTAAACACCTACAGTGTGTATATAACCTTCAGCAGCGTCAGTCTAAACACCTACAGTGTGTATATAACCTTCAGCAGCGTCAGTCTAAACACCTACAGTGTGTATATAACCTTCAGCAGCGTCAGTCTAAACACCTACAGTGTGTATATAACCTTCAGCAGCGTCAGTCTAAACACCTACAGTGTGTATATAACCTTCAGCAGTGTCAGTCTAAACACCTACAGTGTGTATATAACCTTCAGCAGCATCAGTCTAAACACCTACAGTGTGTATATAACCTTCAGCAGCGTCAGTCTAAACACCTACAGTGTGTATATAACCTTCAGCAGCATCAGTCTAAACACCTACAGTGTGTATATAACCTTCAGCAGCATCAGTCTAAACACCTACAGTGTGTATATAACCTTCAGCAGCGTCAGTCTAAACACCTACAGTGTGTATATAACCTTCAGCAGCATCAGTCTAAACACCTACAGTGTGTATATAACCTTCAGCAGCATCAGTCTAAACACCTACAGTGTGTATATAACCTTCAGCAGCATCAGTCTAAACACCTACAGTGTGTATATAGCCTTCAGCAGCATCAGTCTAAACACCTACAGTGTGTATATAACCTTCAGCAGCGTCAGTCTAAACACCTACAGTGTGTATATAACCTTCAGCAGCGTCAGTCTAAACACCTACAGTGTGTATATAACCTTCAGCAGCGTCAGTCTAAACACCTACAGTGTGTATATAACCTTCAGCAGCGTCAGTCTAAACACCTACAGTGTGTATATAACCTTCAGCAGCGTCAGTCTAAACACCTACAGTGTGTATATAACCTTCAGCAGCATCAGTCTAAACACCTACAGTGTGTATATAACCTTCAGCAGCGTCAGTCTAAACACCTACAGTGTGTATATAACCTTCAGCAGCGTCAGTCTAAACACCTACAGTGTGTATATAACCTTCAGCAGTGTCAGTCTAAACACCTACAGTGTGTATATAACCTTCAGCAGCGTCAGTCTAAACACCTACAGTGTGTATATAACCTTCAGCAGTGTCAGTCTAAACACCTACAGTGTGTATATAACCTTCAGCAGCATCAGTCTAAACACCTACAGTGTGTATATAACCTTCAGCAGTGTCAGTCTAAACACCTACAGTGTGTATATAACCTTCAGCAGCGTCAGTCTAAACACCTACAGTGTGTATATAACCTTCAGCAGCATCAGTCTAAACACCTACAGTGTGTATATAACCTTCAGCAGCATCAGTCTAAACACCTACAGTGTGTATATAACCTTCAGCAGCGTCAGTCTAAACACCTACAGTGTGTATATAACCTTCAGCAGCGTCAGTCTAAACACCTACAGTGTGTATATAACCTTCAGCAGTGTCAGTCTAAACACCTACAGTGTGTATATAACCTTCAGCAGCGTCAGTCTAAACACCTACAGTGTGTATATAACCTTCAGCAGTGTCAGTCTAAACACCTACAGTGTGTATATAACCTTCAGCAGCATCAGTCTAAACACCTACAGTGTGTATATAACCTTCAGCAGTGTCAGTCTAAACACCTACAGTGTGTATATAACCTTCAGCAGCGTCAGTCTAAACACCTACAGTGTGTATATAACCTTCAGCAGCATCAGTCTAAACACCTACAGTGTGTATATAACCTTCAGCAGCGTCAGTCTAAACACCTACAGTGTGTATATAACCTTCAGCAGTGTCAGTCTAAACACCTACAGCAGCGTCAGTCTAAACACCTACAGTGTGTATATAACCTTCAGCAGCGTCAGTCTAAACACCTACAGCAGCATCAGTCTAAACACCTACAGTGTGTATATAACCTTCAGCAGTGTCAGTCTAAACACCTACAGTGTGTATATAACCTTCAGCAGCGTCAGTCTAAACACCTACAGTGTGTATATAACCTTCAGCAGCGTCAGTCTAAACACCTACAGTGTGTATATAACCTTCAGCAGCGTCAGTCTAAACACCTACAGTGTGTATATAACCTTCAGCAGCGTCAGTCTAAACACCTACAGTGTGTATATAACCTTCAGCAGCGTCAATTACTGCAATATTTGGGGTTGCCCCTAGCAACAGTGGGATATCCAGACATCAATCAGATCTAATGGCCTTTTCAACATTACTAGCTCGCCGGCTTATTCTTTTTAGCTGGAAATCGCCCACACCTCCATCACACTCACGCTGGATTCGTGAGGTAATGTCATTTCTTAAGCTAGAAAAAGTCAGATGTACAGTCCAGGGTTCTCTGGAAAAGTTTGAAATGACTTGGCACCTCTTCTTAGATTATTATGATAAGGAATTTGACGCAAGAACTTTAGATTAGTAGCCCCCAACAGCTCTACCCTACCCTCTTCCCACCTCCCTCTTGTTCTTTCCTTGTCTCTATTATTATTATTATTATTTTGTTTGTTTTTTTGTTTGTTTGTTTGTTTTTTGGTTTGTTTTTTACACTTGGTTGTCTTTGCATCACAAATACTCAGGAGATTGTATACACGTATGACATCAGGCAACCTTGCACTTATTTTGTATTGTCTGTCTTCTATGGGGTTTGCTTTTTCTTGTTTGTATTGTTTAAAAACGAATAAAAACAATTTGAAATAAAACCTTCAGCAGCGTCAGTCTAAACACCTACAGTGTGTATATAACCTTCAGCAGCGTCAGTCTAAACACCTACAGTGTGTATATAACCTTCAGCAGCGTCAGTCTAAACACCTACAGTGTGTATATAACCTTCAGCAGTGTCAGTCTAAACACCTACAGTGTGTATATAACCTTCAGCAGCGTCAGTCTAAACACCTACAGTGTGTATATAACCTTCAGCAGCGTCAGTCTAAACACCTACAGTGTGTATATAACCTTCAGCAGCGTCAGTCTAAACACCTACAGTGTGTATATAACCTTCAGCAGCGTCAGTCTAAACACCAACAGTGTGTATATAACCTTCAGCAGCGTCAGTCTAAACACCTACAGTGTGTATATAACCTTCAGCAGCGTCAGTCTAAACACCTACAGTGTGTATATAACCTTCAGCAGCGTCAGTCTAAACACCTACAGTGTGTATATAACCTTCAGCAGCGTCAGTCTAAACACCTACAGTGTGTATATAACCTTCAGCAGTGTCAGTCTAAACACATACAGTGTGTATATAACCTTCAGCAGCGTCAGTCTAAACACCTACAGTGTGTATATAACCTTCAACAGCGTCAGTCTAAACACCTACAGTGTGTATATAACCTTCAGCAGCGTCAGTCTAAACACCTACAGTGTGTATATAACCTTCAGCAGCGTCAGTCTAAACACCTACAGTGTGTATATAACCTTCAGCAGTGTCAGTCTAAACACCTACAGTGTGTATATAACCTTCAGCAGCGTCAGTCTAAACACCTACAGTGTGTATATAACCTTCAGCAGCATCAGTCTAAACACCTACAGTGTGTATATAACCTTCAGCAGTGTCATTCTAAACACCTACAGTGTGTATATAACCTTCAGCAGCATCAGTCTAAACACCTACAGTGTGTATATAACCTTCAACAGCGTCAGTCTAAACACCTACAGTGTGTATATAACCTTCAGCAGCGTCAGTCTAAACACCTACAGTGTGTATATAACCTTCAGCAGTGTCAGTCTAAACACCTACAGTGTGTATATAACCTTCAGCAGCGTCAGTCTAAACACCTACAGTGTGTATATAACCTTCAGCAGTGTCATTCTAAACACCTACAGTGTGTATATAACCTTCAGCAGTGTCAGTCTAAACACCTACAGTGTGTATATAACCTTCAGCAGCATCAGTCTAAACACCTACAGTGTGTATATAACCTTCAGCAGCGTCAGTCTAAACACCTACAGTGTGTATATAACCTTCAGCAGCATCAGTCTAAACACCTACAGTGTGTATATAACCTTCAGCAGCGTCAGTCTAAACACCTACAGTGTGTATATAACCTTCAGCAGCGTCAGTCTAAACACCTACAGTGTGTATATAACCTTCAGCAGCGTCAGTCTAAACACCTACAGTGTGTATATAACCTTCAGCAGCGTCAGTCTAAACACCTACAGTGTGTATATAACCTTCAGCAGCATCAGTCTAAACACCTACAGTGTGTATATAACCTTCAGCAGCGTCAGTCTAAACACCTACAGTGTGTATATAACCTTCAGCAGCATCAGTCTAAACACCTACAGTGTGTATATAACCTTCAGCAGCATCAGTCTAAACACCTACAGTGTGTATATAACCTTCAGCAGCGTCAGTCTAAACACCTACAGTGTGTATATAACCTTCAGCAGCATCAGTCTAAACACCTACAGTGTGTATATAACCTTCAGCAGCATCAGTCTAAACACCTACAGTGTGTATATAACCTTCAGCAGCATCAGTCTAAACACCTACAGTGTGTATATAGCCTTCAGCAGCATCAGTCTAAACACCTACAGTGTGTATATAACCTTCAGCAGCGTCAGTCTAAACACCTACAGTGTGTATATAACCTTCAGCAGCATCAGTCTAAACACCTACAGTGTGTATATAACCTTCAGCAGTGTCATTCTAAACACCTACAGTGTGTATATAACCTTCAGCAGCATCAGTCTAAACACCTACAGTGTGTATATAACCTTCAACAGCGTCAGTCTAAACACCTACAGTGTGTATATAACCTTCAGCAGCGTCAGTCTAAACACCTACAGTGTGTATATAACCTTCAGCAGCGTCAGTCTAAACACCTACAGTGTGTATATAACCTTCAGCAGCATCAGTCTAAACACCTACAGTGTGTATATAACCTTCAGCAGCGTCAGTCTAAACACCTACAGTGTGTATATAACCTTCAGCAGCGTCAGTCTAAACACCTACAGTGTGTATATAACCTTCAGCAGTGTCAGTCTAAACACCTACAGTGTGTATATAACCTTCAGCAGCATCAGTCTAAACACCTACAGTGTGTATATAACCTTCAGCAGTGTCAGTCTAAACACCTACAGTGTGTATATAACCTTCAGCAGCGTCAGTCTAAACACCTACAGTGTGTATATAACCTTCAGCAGCGTCAGTCTAAACACCTACAGTGTGTATATAACCTTCAGCAGCATCAGTCTAAACACCTACAGTGTGTATATAACCTTCAGCAGCGTCAGTCTAAACACCTACAGTGTGTATATAACCTTCAGCAGCGTCAGTCTAAACACCTACAGTGTGTATATAACCTTCAGCAGTGTCAGTCTAAACACCTACAGTGTGTATATAACCTTCAGCAGCGTCAGTCTAAACACCTACAGTGTGTATATAACCTTCAGCAGTGTCAGTCTAAACACCTACAGTGTGTATATAACCTTCAGCAGCATCAGTCTAAACACCTACAGTGTGTATATAACCTTCAGCAGTGTCAGTCTAAACACCTACAGTGTGTATATAACCTTCAGCAGCGTCAGTCTAAACACCTACAGCAGCGTCAGTCTAAACACCTACAGTGTGTATATAACCTTCAGCAGTGTCAGTCTAAACACCTACAGTGTGTATATAACCTTCAGCAGCGTCAGTCTAAACACCTACAGTGTGTATATAACCTTCAGCAGCATCAGTCTAAACACCTACAGTGTGTATATAACCTTCAGCAGCATCAGTCTAAACACCTACAGTGTGTATATAACCTTCAGCAGCATCAGTCTAAACACCTACAGTGTGTATATAGCCTTCAGCAGCATCAGTCTAAACACCTACAGTGTGTATATAACCTTCAGCAGCGTCAGTCTAAACACCTACAGTGTGTATATAACCTTCAGCAGCATCAGTCTAAACACCTACAGTGTGTATATAACCTTCAGCAGTGTCATTCTAAACACCTACAGTGTGTATATAACCTTCAGCAGCATCAGTCTAAACACCTACAGTGTGTATATAACCTTCAACAGCGTCAGTCTAAACACCTACAGTGTGTATATAACCTTCAGCAGCGTCAGTCTAAACACCTACAGTGTGTATATAACCTTCAGCAGCGTCAGTCTAAACACCTACAGTGTGTATATAACCTTCAGCAGCATCAGTCTAAACACCTACAGTGTGTATATAACCTTCAGCAGTGTCAGTCTAAACACCTACAGTGTGTATATAACCTTCAGCAGCGTCAGTCTAAACACCTACAGTGTGTATATAACCTTCAGCAGCGTCAGTCTAAACACCTACAGTGTGTATATAACCTTCAGCAGCGTCAGTCTAAACACCTACAGTGTGTATATAACCTTCAGCAGCATCAGTCTAAACACCTACAGTGTGTATATAACCTTCAGCAGCATCAGTCTAAACACCTACAGTGTGTATATAACCTTCAGCAGCGTCAGTCTAAACACCTACAGTGTGTATATAACCTTCAGCAGCATCAGTCTAAACACCTACAGTGTGTATATAACCTTCAGCAGCATCAGTCTAAACACCTACAGTGTGTATATAACCTTCAGCAGCATCAGTCTAAACACCTACAGTGTGTATATAGCCTTCAGCAGCATCAGTCTAAACACCTACAGTGTGTATATAACCTTCAGCAGCGTCAGTCTAAACACCTACAGTGTGTATATAACCTTCAGCAGCATCAGTCTAAACACCTACAGTGTGTATATAACCTTCAGCAGTGTCATTCTAAACACCTACAGTGTGTATATAACCTTCAGCAGCATCAGTCTAAACACCTACAGTGTGTATATAACCTTCAACAGCGTCAGTCTAAACACCTACAGTGTGTATATAACCTTCAGCAGCGTCAGTCTAAACACCTACAGTGTGTATATAACCTTCAGCAGCGTCAGTCTAAACACCTACAGTGTGTATATAACCTTCAGCAGCATCAGTCTAAACACCTACAGTGTGTATATAACCTTCAGCAGCATCAGTCTAAACACCTACAGTGTGTATATAACCTTCAGCAGCGTCAGTCTAAACACCTACAGTGTGTATATAACCTTCAGCAGCGTCAGTCTAAACACCTACAGTGTGTATATAACCTTCAGCAGCGTCAGTCTAAACACCTACAGTGTGTATATAACCTTCAGCAGCATCAGTCTAAACACCTACAGTGTGTATATAACCTTCAGCAGCGTCAGTCTAAACACCTACAGTGTGTATATAACCTTCAGCAGCGTCAGTCTAAACACCTACAGTGTGTATATAACCTTCAGCAGCGTCAGTCTAAACACCTACAGTGTGTATATAACCTTCAGCAGCGTCAGTCTAAACACCTACAGTGTGTATATAACCTTCAGCAGCGTCAGTCTAAACACCTACAGTGTGTATATAACCTTCAACAGCGTCAGTCTAAACACCTACAGTGTGTATATAACCTTCAGCAGCGTCAGTCTAAACACCTACAGTGTGTATATAACCTTCAGCAGCGTCAGTCTAAACACCTACAGTGTGTATATAACCTTCAGCAGCATCAGTCTAAACACCTACAGTGTGTATATAACCTTCAGCAGTGTCAGTCTAAACACCTACAGTGTGTATATAACCTTCAGCAGCGTCAGTCTAAACACCTACAGTGTGTATATAACCTTCAGCAGCATCAGTCTAAACACCTACAGTGTGTATATAACCTTCAGCAGCGTCAGTCTAAACACCTACAGTGTGTATATAACCTTCAGCAGCATCAGTCTAAACACCTACAGTGTGTATATAACCTTCAGCAGTGTCAGTCTAAACACCTACAGTGTGTATATAACCTTCAGCAGCATCAGTCTAAACACCTACAGTGTGTATATAACCTTCAGCAGCGTCAGTCTAAACACCTACAGTGTGTATATAACCTTCAGCAGTGTCAGTCTAAACACCTACAGTGTGTATATAACCTTCAGCAGCGTCAGTCTAAACACCTACAGTGTGTATATAACCTTCAGCAGTGTCAGTCTAAACACCTACAGTGTGTATATAACCTTCAGCAGCGTCAGTCTAAACACCTACAGTGTGTATATAACCTTCAGCAGCATCAGTCTAAACACCTACAGTGTGTATATAACCTTCAGCAGCATCAGTCTAAACACCTACAGTGTGTATATAACCTTCAGCAGTGTCAGTCTAAACACCTACAGTGTGTATATAACCTTCAGCAGCATCAGTCTAAACACCTACAGTGTGTATATAACCTTCAGCAGCATCAGTCTAAACACCTACAGTGTGTATATAACCTTCAGCAGTGTCAGTCTAAACACCTACAGTGTGTATATAACCTTCAGCAGCGTCAGTCTAAACACCTACAGTGTGTATATAACCTTCAGCAGTGTCAGTCTAAACACCTACAGTGTGTATATAACCTTCAGCAGCATCAGTCTAAACACCTACAGTGTGTATATAACCTTCAGCAGCGTCAGTCTAAACACCTACAGTGTGTATATAACCTTCAGCAGTGTCAGTCTAAACACCTACAGTGTGTATATAACCTTCAGCAGCGTCAGTCTAAACACCTACAGTGTGTATATAACCTTCAGCAGCGTCAATTACTGCAATATTTGGGGTTGCCCCTAGCAACAGTGGGATATCCAGACATCAATCAGATCTAATGGCCTTTTCAACATTACTAGCTCGCCGGCTTATTCTTTTTAGCTGGAAATCGCCCACACCTCCATCACACTCACGCTGGATTCGTGAGGTAATGTCATTTCTTAAGCTAGAAAAAGTCAGATGTACAGTCCAGGGTTCTCTGGAAAAGTTTGAAATGACTTGGCACCTCTTCTTAGATTATTATGATAAGGAATTTGACGCAAGAACTTTAGATTAGTAGCCCCCAACAGCTCTACCCTACCCTCTTCCCACCTCCCTCTTGTTCTTTCCTTGTCTCTATTATTATTATTATTATTTTGTTTGTTTTTTTGTTTGTTTGTTTGTTTTTTGGTTTGTTTTTTACACTTGGTTGTCTTTGCATCACAAATACTCAGGAGATTGTATACACGTATGACATCAGGCAACCTTGCACTTATTTTGTATTGTCTGTCTTCTATGGGGTTTGCTTTTTCTTGTTTGTATTGTTTAAAAACGAATAAAAACAATTTGAAATAAAACCTTCAGCAGCGTCAGTCTAAACACCTACAGTGTGTATATAACCTTCAGCAGCGTCAGTCTAAACACCTACAGTGTGTATATAACCTTCAGCAGGGTCAGTCTAAACACCTACAGTGTGTATATAACCTTCAGCAGTGTCAGTCTAAACACCTACAGTGTGTATATAACCTTCAGCAGCGTCAGTCTAAACACCTACAGTGTGTATATAACCTTCAGCAGCGTCAGTCTAAACACCTACAGTGTGTATATAACCTTCAGCAGCGTCAGTCTAAACACCTACAGTGTGTATATAACCTTCAGCAGCGTCAGTCTAAACACCAACAGTGTGTATATAACCTTCAGCAGCGTCAGTCTAAACACCTACAGTGTGTATATAACCTTCAGCAGCGTCAGTCTAAACACCTACAGTGTGTATATAACCTTCAGCAGCGTCAGTCTAAACACCTACAGTGTGTATATAACCTTCAGCAGCGTCAGTCTAAACACCTACAGTGTGTATATAACCTTCAGCAGTGTCAGTCTAAACACATACAGTGTGTATATAACCTTCAGCAGCGTCAGTCTAAACACCTACAGTGTGTATATAACCTTCAACAGCGTCAGTCTAAACACCTACAGTGTGTATATAACCTTCAGCAGCGTCAGTCTAAACACCTACAGTGTGTATATAACCTTCAGCAGCGTCAGTCTAAACACCTACAGTGTGTATATAACCTTCAGCAGTGTCAGTCTAAACACCTACAGTGTGTATATAACCTTCAGCAGCGTCAGTCTAAACACCTACAGTGTGTATATAACCTTCAGCAGCATCAGTCTAAACACCTACAGTGTGTATATAACCTTCAGCAGTGTCATTCTAAACACCTACAGTGTGTATATAACCTTCAGCAGCATCAGTCTAAACACCTACAGTGTGTATATAACCTTCAACAGCGTCAGTCTAAACACCTACAGTGTGTATATAACCTTCAGCAGCGTCAGTCTAAACACCTACAGTGTGTATATAACCTTCAGCAGTGTCAGTCTAAACACCTACAGTGTGTATATAACCTTCAGCAGCGTCAGTCTAAACACCTACAGTGTGTATATAACCTTCAGCAGTGTCATTCTAAACACCTACAGTGTGTATATAACCTTCAGCAGTGTCAGTCTAAACACCTACAGTGTGTATATAACCTTCAGCAGCATCAGTCTAAACACCTACAGTGTGTATATAACCTTCAGCAGCGTCAGTCTAAACACCTACAGTGTGTATATAACCTTCAGCAGCATCAGTCTAAACACCTACAGTGTGTATATAACCTTCAGCAGCGTCAGTCTAAACACCTACAGTGTGTATATAACCTTCAGCAGCGTCAGTCTAAACACCTACAGTGTGTATATAACCTTCAGCAGCGTCAGTCTAAACACCTACAGTGTGTATATAACCTTCAGCAGCGTCAGTCTAAACACCTACAGTGTGTATATAACCTTCAGCAGCATCAGTCTAAACACCTACAGTGTGTATATAACCTTCAGCAGCGTCAGTCTAAACACCTACAGTGTGTATATAACCTTCAGCAGCATCAGTCTAAACACCTACAGTGTGTATATAACCTTCAGCAGCATCAGTCTAAACACCTACAGTGTGTATATAACCTTCAGCAGCGTCAGTCTAAACACCTACAGTGTGTATATAACCTTCAGCAGCATCAGTCTAAACACCTACAGTGTGTATATAACCTTCAGCAGCATCAGTCTAAACACCTACAGTGTGTATATAACCTTCAGCAGCATCAGTCTAAACACCTACAGTGTGTATATAGCCTTCAGCAGCATCAGTCTAAACACCTACAGTGTGTATATAACCTTCAGCAGCGTCAGTCTAAACACCTACAGTGTGTATATAACCTTCAGCAGCATCAGTCTAAACACCTACAGTGTGTATATAACCTTCAGCAGTGTCATTCTAAACACCTACAGTGTGTATATAACCTTCAGCAGCATCAGTCTAAACACCTACAGTGTGTATATAACCTTCAACAGCGTCAGTCTAAACACCTACAGTGTGTATATAACCTTCAGCAGCGTCAGTCTAAACACCTACAGTGTGTATATAACCTTCAGCAGCGTCAGTCTAAACACCTACAGTGTGTATATAACCTTCAGCAGCATCAGTCTAAACACCTACAGTGTGTATATAACCTTCAGCAGCGTCAGTCTAAACACCTACAGTGTGTATATAACCTTCAGCAGCGTCAGTCTAAACACCTACAGTGTGTATATAACCTTCAGCAGTGTCAGTCTAAACACCTACAGTGTGTATATAACCTTCAGCAGCATCAGTCTAAACACCTACAGTGTGTATATAACCTTCAGCAGTGTCAGTCTAAACACCTACAGTGTGTATATAACCTTCAGCAGCGTCAGTCTAAACACCTACAGTGTGTATATAACCTTCAGCAGCGTCAGTCTAAACACCTACAGTGTGTATATAACCTTCAGCAGCATCAGTCTAAACACCTACAGTGTGTATATAACCTTCAGCAGCGTCAGTCTAAACACCTACAGTGTGTATATAACCTTCAGCAGCGTCAGTCTAAACACCTACAGTGTGTATATAACCTTCAGCAGTGTCAGTCTAAACACCTACAGTGTGTATATAACCTTCAGCAGCGTCAGTCTAAACACCTACAGTGTGTATATAACCTTCAGCAGTGTCAGTCTAAACACCTACAGTGTGTATATAACCTTCAGCAGCATCAGTCTAAACACCTACAGTGTGTATATAACCTTCAGCAGTGTCAGTCTAAACACCTACAGTGTGTATATAACCTTCAGCAGCGTCAGTCTAAACACCTACAGCAGCGTCAGTCTAAACACCTACAGTGTGTATATAACCTTCAGCAGTGTCAGTCTAAACACCTACAGTGTGTATATAACCTTCAGCAGCGTCAGTCTAAACACCTACAGTGTGTATATAACCTTCAGCAGCATCAGTCTAAACACCTACAGTGTGTATATAACCTTCAGCAGCATCAGTCTAAACACCTACAGTGTGTATATAACCTTCAGCAGCATCAGTCTAAACACCTACAGTGTGTATATAGCCTTCAGCAGCATCAGTCTAAACACCTACAGTGTGTATATAACCTTCAGCAGCGTCAGTCTAAACACCTACAGTGTGTATATAACCTTCAGCAGCATCAGTCTAAACACCTACAGTGTGTATATAACCTTCAGCAGTGTCATTCTAAACACCTACAGTGTGTATATAACCTTCAGCAGCATCAGTCTAAACACCTACAGTGTGTATATAACCTTCAACAGCGTCAGTCTAAACACCTACAGTGTGTATATAACCTTCAGCAGCGTCAGTCTAAACACCTACAGTGTGTATATAACCTTCAGCAGCGTCAGTCTAAACACCTACAGTGTGTATATAACCTTCAGCAGCATCAGTCTAAACACCTACAGTGTGTATATAACCTTCAGCAGTGTCAGTCTAAACACCTACAGTGTGTATATAACCTTCAGCAGCGTCAGTCTAAACACCTACAGTGTGTATATAACCTTCAGCAGCGTCAGTCTAAACACCTACAGTGTGTATATAACCTTCAGCAGCGTCAGTCTAAACACCT
>NW_028151804.1:95000-96600 GCF_964638095.1 Poromitra crassiceps
CTATGTGTACTTGCTATGTGCACACTCATACCCGTGTGTTTGCTAGTGCGTGGTTGCGTGCGTGCGTGTGATGTGGTGCTGGACCAGATGTGGACATAACAAAATAAACGGCTGTGTGGTTGCACTAAATGGAAACCATCCATCACGCAGACAGGAACAGGAAACAGAAAGGCCAGACACGACCATAGACCGTATAAAAGAATATGGACTACTGAGTATATGTAAGCCTTGAGTATGGGAGTGTGGCAGTCGCCATCTTGGTTCCTGCGCGAGATGGAGTTATATAAAAAATGTGCCTGCCGTAACAGTTGTCAGGAAAGGTGAAATGAGCTACTGTATTCACCTTATTTTTTGCCCACACATGGATGCTTCCGCATTACGTCATTTCGTAATAGTATTTCCGTTTTAGACTTGCCAAAAACCCCGGTAAAATGTATTATTTTTAGTGAAATAACATGTAAGATTTTTCGGGCGGCCTTTGGCCGGGCATCTGCACCCCTTCCTATCTAGGATGCATCCCTAGTCAGTCATCTTGTTCTGGAACCGGCCCTGTCGAGACTGTTTCGTCCTGAAACCCGCATAGTTTGCGCCAGGCGTAACCTATGTGTGGTTTGGCGTAACCTATGTGTGGTTTGGCGTAACCTATGTGGGATTCGAAATAACGCATCCGAGATAGAAACGTTATGAATATAGCCACGTTATAAACAACAAACTAACGCTGGTGATCCGTATGGAAACAGTGTTACTCGAAATGGTTAAAAGTTATATCAATTTGGTCATTCAGTGGCATTTTACTGCCATATAACATAACTAACTAGCGGCTAATATTAGCCACCGTAGGCAACTAGCGCTGAACCGGAAGAACAAATACGTTTGCGTTGAACACGGAAGAGAGAAAAAGGGGGCATGGTGAATATAGACTAAAATCATGTTTTGAACCAGGCTGTAATTTGTTTTAATCCTGTTGTAAAATCAGGCATTTTAATATGGGGATGAGGGGGGGATGACTTCCTCGGAGCCATGAGCCTCGACTGGCCATTGGAGGAACTACAGATTTGATCACTTCTGCATAGGCTTCATATGTCCAGCCCCCAAGCTTGCCGCCTGGACATTACACACACACACACACACACACACACACACACACACACACACACACACACACACACACACACACTGACACTGTCCAAAGTTGGGGATTTCAAAATTGGGGTGTGGCCAAAGTTAATGATGTCACACATGGCGGATCATTGCTTCAAGCCAGGGTTGATGATGTCACAATTAGGGTGTGAAGCGTGTAGCCCCAGGTGTATGGTGTCATAATTATTCATGGAGCGCGGTGGGCAGGGAGCAGAACTGATGACAGTGGCTATTTGCAGAAGATGAGATGATGCGAGAGAGGTGGATGTCAGAGTGACACGGGTACGTGACCTTTTTCACCAGCAGCCATTTTGTGTCTAAAAGGCGGGAAGTAACGCGGGTGCAAGCAAAACATTAATGAGGGGTTTCCAACTTCCAATCCATTTAGGTGTTCCGGTGGCGGGCCCCTCGTTAATGTTTTCTATGCACCTGTGTTACTTCCTGCCTTTTAGACACACAA